>NC_092099.1:35540623-35843123 GCF_045679555.1 Salvelinus alpinus | reverse complement strand
TATGTAAATAAATACAATTTCTAAAAACCTGTTTTCAGTTTGTCATTATGTGGTATTGTGTGTATATTGCTGAGGATTTTTTATTTATTTAATACATTTTAGAATAAGGCTGTAACGTAGAAAAATGTGGAAAAAGTCAACGGGTCTGAATACTTTCCGAAGGCACTGTATAAGTTCAATATAAAGTTCAAAGACTACCAAAGAGAAATGTTGAAAGACGGAAGCAAGAAACTGAGGCAGATGTAAGGAGCATGCAGCTATCAGGCTTAGGGAAAAATTCACAAAATCACACATTGAAGTAAAGTGAACAAGGCAAAAACAAGAGGTCTCTATGGTGGTGGGTAAAAGTAAAACAGATGGAATGTTCAGGTAAAAACAAAAGCTGAGGAACAAAAATATATTTAAAGGAATGTTTTTTAATGGTAAAGCAATTGCCAGTGCTAATTCATGAAATATGCTACGTTGTAGCCTAGTCTTGAGAGGGTTTCTGGAATATGTCTTTAACGATCTGACTGATTAAAATAAACAAATAATAATCAGAGATAGAGATCTTAGGGCTAAAGGAATACCTGTAATGGGCCTCCAAGAACATGTAAGCCAGTGCAACCTAATATAGTCTCAAAAAGAAGAAATTATGTCAAATACCAGAAACTTGCTAAAAATGGTCAAAATAATATTTTTTCAGAAGGAGCAACAAAAATGATCCATCACCACACCACCGTACCTACAGAGCTTGGAGGAAACTAGATTAGTCGTCGCACTCAGAAAAAGGAAACGATAAAGAGCACCACTAGGTGGCCAGAGAGAGAGCAGATGCAACCAGCAGAGGGTGCTCCTTGCAGGCCCAGGCCTGAAGGAGGACCAGGGGTCAGAGGGGGGCAGAGGGACATACCTCCAGGCGTATGCTGAGCTTGTCCAGGGGGCTCTGGGGGGACATGGACATGGTGGGGCTCGCCATGCTGGAGGAGGAGGGAGAGGAGGAGGCAGAGGAGGAGGGGGAGTGGTGGCTCTGCTGGATCAGGTCAGGCAGGAGGTGAATGCGGCCCACAAAGCCATTTTTCTCCTGGTGGCCTTGGAGACCAGGGTGGCCTTGGAGGCCTGGAAGGCCCTGGAGGGCAGGGTGAATCAGCCCAGGGCTGGTGTTAAACCCAGGGACAGGGCCATGACCAGGGCTGGGGGCAGGTCGCTTTTTGTTGTCACCTGTACTCTGGAAGTAAGAACAGGGGCACACTTTGGGTCTAGATTTCTTTCTCTGCGGTGGAGGGATTCTATTGGCTATTGTGTTAAGGGAAGACTAGTCTACTAAAGTAGTCTAGTAAAGTAGTCTACTGAAGCTACAGTCTACTACTGTAAGAGACTTCAGACACATTCAATTGAGGATTAAGTATAAGAAAATGGTCAACAACAGACACCAAAAGTATAATAATCTTGTTTACATTTATTCATAAATGATTTCTATGACTTTAGTGGAGCCATTTTATGATGTTCAATCTGTTGCAGGACTACCATCTAGCCTTTATACTGTCATCTAATGGGGGAGCGGGTGGTTAATACCAGGTCCATTTCTCCAGGCTAACCGACCCCTTTCCACTCTAACCCAAACCCTTTCACCAGCAACACAAAGTAAACAATGACAGAACAAATAAGATGAGGTCCAACACAATATCAAACAGTGGGTAAACTATAAAGGGACAAATTAGTAAATTAAATACCACAATAAAATAACTAAAAGGTTTACAGTGTGTGACTGATATGTTGTTATAAGAGAGGTGGACGGCATAGCCTGGGTGTTGGCCTTACCGGTCTGACGATCAGAGTGTCATCTTTACAGGGCGTGATTTTAGAGTCACTCTCGCCCTCGTCGTGAACGATCAAGGTCTTCACCGATTCCATCTCTCCGTTGCTTAGTCTGGAGGAGCTGGTGGAGTAGATCGAATAAACAGAGAACCAGGAAGATGGTTAGTGCTGGGGGAAAAAATCAATACAATTACATATCGGGATATTATTTTTGATGATATATGGTATCGTTTTCACAATATGGCAATATTATTTTTGCACTAGTTTTCTGTTCCTGCACCAAAACTCCAGTATTTTTCCTTCATAGCTTGTTCTCCATCTTCTTT
The DNA here is from genome assembly GCF_045679555.1 of Salvelinus alpinus. Classification (NCBI taxonomy): domain Eukaryota; kingdom Metazoa; phylum Chordata; class Actinopteri; order Salmoniformes; family Salmonidae; genus Salvelinus; species Salvelinus alpinus. Next base: position 35,841,000 of record NC_092099.1, on the reverse strand, counting down.
TTAAATAGGGAGCCAATTTGTTTTCAGCACTTTTATTTCCATGACTGATCAAAGCTCGTTTTCTCAAGGCTCTCTCTTGTCTCTCTGCAGCAGACGTATGGTTTAGACTATCGAATCGCAATACATATAGAATCCTAATACACATCATATTGGCACCGAAGTATGGTGATATTATCGTATCTTGAGGTCCCTGACAATTCCCAGTCCTAGTTATAATGACCGGACTTTTCCTTCACTTCAATCAAAAGCTCAAATATCATTGCAATATGATGTCATTGAGTACATTTAAATGCACACTAATAATTCGATATTAAACGGATTATGGCACTAGGCTGAGTATGGCAATAGTCAAGTAAACACCTAACTGCTCATTTTAAATCAGGGTAAGGTCATAATCGAAGTAAGCATACAACGATTAAGCACCTCGTTTTCTGAGCAGTCTTTCTAATTATTAGGACATGTAAATGCCTTAGAGTTCCAGCTGTGCAGTTTATCTGTGCATGTGCTAGCACGAGCAGCACAAGCTTCCTTCTTTTGCGTGACTGAAGTGAGTTCGGAAAAACAAAGTATGAATCGTAGAAATAGTTTTCACAAACACACTTTAATATGTCCGATCTAAGAATCAAATAGTTATCTCAAAAATAACATGGTCGCTGTGGTAGAATGTTTATTTTGATTGGTGATTTTGGGCAAATATCCCATCAGGTAGCCTGATTTCAGATGTGTCCATGTAAACAGGATTATTAGAGAAATCGTTATTCTTGCAAAGCATGTTAATGTTTAAAGCAAACTATTATATTAATCTGACTTTTCACAACAATTGTATTATTGCGTGCATGTAACTGTACTCATTGTGAGAAGGGTTAGGGGTTAGGGTTCAGGTGTCCTCCTCTACATACACAGCGTGAGAGTCCTCTGGTCCTGAGGTAGACTCCTCTCCTCCCTCCTGGTCCACCTCTTCATCATCCTCATCCTCATCCGTGGTCCCCGACTCCTCACTAGATGAGGAGTAGTCCGTCACCTTGTGGGGGCGTTGCACGTCCTCCACCACACGCAGCTCTTTGGCCAGCACGGTCAGGTCCTGTGGGGGGGGGGGGGGGGGGGACAGAGGTCAAACTATGCTTCCATCCCTTTCTTCTCTCTCTTTCTTTCTTCTCTCTCTTTCTTTCAGTCTTGCTTTCCCTCTCCCTCTCCCTCTCTTTTTTAGCTCTCTTTCCGGGTTGTGGATGTGTTACCAGGTTACTCGCAGGGTTAAATGCAGGAGACAGGATGCAGGAAGCTGATGGGGGAAGAAGTGAGGTCACAGGTGCGCCAGCCAATGAAGAGCCGGCCGGTGAGTAGCAAAGCCAATAGGATATGAGAAAAGAGATGAGTAAGTACATACACTGCTGCCATACTGCCAATGTGTCCACAAGGCTGGAAGAGGTTAGTGAGTCCATCAAGAGACCAGACCCGAGCATACAAGGAAGGAAGGGGCTGCAAGTATGTGAGTGATTGAATGATCCAATAGAAAGAAATAACAAGTATGAGGGGAGGAGATTGAGGTTAAAAGGAACATGAGTAAAATAGCACCAATCAGGAGAGAGGCAAGCCATTAGTACAAAACCCTTCAGCCAATGAGATCGTCAGTACAAATACACACCCCATTTCATTCTAGCTTACCACTTCCCCCTACAGAATTTACAAGTACCGGTAATCCACAGCGCAGAGGGCGAAACACACACACACACACACACACACACACACACACACACACACACACACACACACACACACACACACACACACACACACACACACACACACACACACACACACACACACACACACACACACACACACACACAGAACTATGTCAGATTATTGTAAAACCATCATTCCCACTCAAAACTTAATTCCACCTCTTTCTGAAGTGTCACAACACTTAGTGTAGTTCAACACTAGTTAGTACACTAGGTAGACCACTAGTTTCACGGGGGTCAGGTCTCACCGCCAGTCGGTTAGTTTTGACCGACTCCTTCCTCTCCTCAGGTTTTTTCCCAGTATGCTCTGGATGCTGGAGGGGAGAACCCTCAGACTTTGATGAGGCTGAGAGGGGGACAATGGGGGATACCGGTCAGTAAATTAAAGAGCAATGTGGAGAATTGTGCCAAGAATTTAATTGTAAATGTGAGTACTTTGTAAACAGTAATTATGTGTGTGTGTGTCTTGAGAGTGTGCATGTAGGAAACTATGCGTGAGACTATGAATGCATGTGTGTATCAGGGGAATATCAGACTCACAGCGGGCTCTGAACCTCTCCCCTGAGCCACTGTGAGAGCTGGGCTGGGAGCTGGAGTTACTGGAGCCGGAGGAGCTGCAAGTACTACCACTGCCACTCGTTGGCCTGGGAACCAGTTTCTCCACCCGCTCCCACAGCAGACGCGGCTCCGCTGCAGCACTGTGGAGAGAAACAGAGAGGGTTTGTTATAGTATAGACACACAACCTTTACATATAGACCTACAACCTTTACATACTGTATAGACACATACTTTACAGACATACATACTTTCCATACTGTATAGACACATACTTTACAGACATACATACTTTACATACACACACAGTACTTTACATACACTCAGTGGTCAGTTTATTAGCTACACCATCCCGTTTACAAAAATTGTTCACTCCTACAGACAGTGAGTCAGGTGGCCGTGGCTTGCTATATAAAGCAGGCAGAAAGGCATCGAGGCATTCAGTTACTGTTCAATTTAATATTAGAATGGGCAAAATGAATGACCTAAGCGACTGAGTGTGGTATGATCGGTGACAGGCGCGCCGGTTCCAGTATCTCAGTAACGGCTGGCTTCCTGGGTTTTTCACGCACGACATTGTCTAGGGTTTACAGAGAATGGTGTGACAAACAAATAACATCCAGTCAGCGGCAGTCCTGTTGGTGAAAACAGCTTGTTGATGAGAGGTCGAAGGAGAATGGCAGTCGTGCAATCTAACAGGCGGGCCACAAACAGACAAATAACGGCGCAGTACAATAGTGGTATGCAGAACATCATCTCGGAATGCACAACTCGTCAGTCTTTGTCATGGATGGGATATTGCAGCAGACGACCACACTGGGTTCACTCCTATCAGCTAAAAACAAGAAGAAGTGGCTCCAGTGGGCATGTGGTCACCAACACTCAACAATTGAGGAGTGGAAAAACATTGCCTGGTCCAACAAATCCCGGTTCCTGTTGAGTCATGCTGATGAGTCAGGAGAACATGGCCCTATACTGACAGGTGTCAACGGTACTGGCTGGTGTCAGTGGTGTGGGAAATGTTTTCTTGGCACACGTTAGGTCCCTTGATACCAATTGAGCAATGTTTTCATGCCCTGAAGAATTCAGACTGTTCTGGGGGCAAAGGGGGGTCCAACCCGGTACTAGATGGGTGTACCTAATAAACTGAGTGTAGACACATACTCTTTACATATAGACATGTATACAAATACATACAGTACATATTAATAGACAGACCCATAAATAAACACAAATACTTTTCCATAGACACAGACATGCACAGTCTCAAAGGAGATGAAGCTCAGCATTATAAAGACATACTAAGAAGGGAAGAGTGTGTGTGACAGTGCACACACACACACACACACACACACACAGGAGACAAGGATATGTAACGCATGGCAGAACAGTAAGTAATGTTACATAAATCCAACCCAGTATCCATACATTGAGAAGAGGGCTCTACAGAGTACAGATAGACACACAGTGTAGAGATTTTACATTAGGGAAAGGGGATACCTAGTCAGTTGCACATTGAATGCATTCAACCAAAATCTGTCTTCTGCATTTAACCCAACCTCCCTGAATAAGAGAGGTGTGGGGGGATGCCTTAATCGACATCCACATCATCATCACCTGGGGAGCAGTTGTTGGGGGTTGACTGCCTTGCTCAAGGGGAGAACAGAAGATTATTACACCGGGGCCCGCTCAGGGATTCGAACCAGCGACCTCTCGGTTACTGGCCTAAAGCTCTTAACCGCTAGACTACCTGCCGCCCAGTACTAACAACCCGAATAGAAGTGGAGATGGTGGAGTGGTGAACAGAGGGACAGACGGAGGGAGAGACAAACAGCGACAACAAAATAAAGCAAAAAGGATCAATCGAAAGAGAGAAATAAAGTAAACGAGACAGAGAAAAAGATAAATGGAGGGACGTGAAAAGGTACCTGCAGGCGTTCCTCTGGCCCGCCGGGTTGTTAGGCGTGGCATTGAGGTTGCCATGGAGAGGAGAGTCCCTGCGTGACAGTACTGGAGACCTGGACGTTGTCCTCACAGGAACCTTCCACACATACAGATGCCTGCTCATGAACACACTCTACGGGCACACACAAACTCTCAGAGGGCGTATGTGTAGTGTGACAGGGGTGCCAGGAGCACAAAAGCTAGACACACACTGTTAAGATGTCCCTAGAAAGTCCCCAAAACGTTTCTACAACGTCCAAACTATGTCCCTGCATACTCACACTGCGTAAAGCCAAACCACTGAGAGTGAGTTCTGTCTGACACAGCAAAAGACAGCATTATATCCACACCAATCTTCCCTCAAATGTTTTTCATCAATGAGCAAATTTCAGGTCTGCTGAGCGCAGAAAATTCTGTGCGTGCTTTTACTGTGAACACTAAGGCTGTATCCGCTTTAAGTTAATTTTAACAGTGGTCAATTAGGCTACTGTGGCTATTTGATCATAACGTAGGCCTACCACAGAGTGGCTTACCATTAAAAACAATGGAGACAATGCATCCCATAACATTTTAACATGGAAATTGCTGTTCTATCGTTCAGCCTACAGTAGCAGCCAATGTGTGGTGTTCAATGTAGGCCTACATTCCATGAGACCTTTGAAAAAAACATGCAGGGCTTGACATTAAGGGCTTGACATTATTGTCCTTCAGACAAGGAGGTGACTGAAAATGTTGTTGCGTTGTTTGATGCAAGAAACCATTTTACTAAATAAAACTCATAATTAATCCCATACCATTATTGCAGAGAATCAGACAAATTATGCTACCCTCTGCCTTTTGGCTACTTAGCTTATTCAAGCATGTCTCAAAATACAACACTGCCCCCTTTAAGACAAAAAAATGCGCTTTAGCTAACTTGCTTTTCAAAGACGTCTAGAAATGCACACGTTTTGTGCTCTTGTAGGAAGTAATCACTCCCCCATTGCTGTCTACAAATGATCTATAACTGGGCTAATAACTCACTAAGTATATGAATGTGCACGTCGCTACACATAGTTCTCGCTTTGATCTCAAAACAAACACATCTACTCACAACCGCCCATGCTGTAAAAACAGTCCAGTTAAAAGTGAATGCCACAGATTCATATATGGCAATGGTATTTTTGCATATAGGCCTACTGCAGCTCTGATTGGATATGATGCACAGGTTTGTGTAGAGCCGTGCCTGTCAATGAAATAGAATCCTAGTCTGATGTGATTCTCTGCTCGCTAATATTTATTCTGCGCAGCAGTCCCGGGGAGCTGCGGGCCCACACAGGGGTTGATAAGGGAAGCGTGTGGATCGAATGCTGTCTTTTGCTGTGTCAGACCTAACGCTCTCTTTCAGTGGGGTGGCTTAACACAAAAACAGCTTTAAAGTTATATCATAGATTTCAGCATTTCTCTTTGGTAGTTTCCAGGGGACAGGAGGGAGAACAGCTTAAGAAGGAACAGGGGGCAGCATCGAAAGCAAAGCAGGGCGGAACACAGCCACTCCATTCAGATGGAACGCTAACTAACACTGACATTGATATGAGACACTACCAAAGGCTTACACAGGAAGGAGGGGGCAGAACAGGAAATGGCATACTCATACCTCACCAAAGAAGAGGAAGTGATGTTTGATAGTTAGGCCCTATGTGAAGAGAGGACAATAATACCACCTCTAATTTGTGCAGATGGGGGGCAAAAAAAAGGTCACGATTTCAACATGAGGAATATTTTCCTTGGAGAACGTTTCTAACAGTCTGAATCCTACCCTTTATTTGTGACAGCCTCCAGCGTCCCATTGATTGGGAGCATCTCTAAAATGCTGAGATGCAAAAGCACTCAGCTGTCGAGTGATTGCTGCTGCAGCTTTCTTTCTCTGGTATTTTTACATCAGTCTGCTATGGAGGGCTGGGAGGTTGAACGAGGGAGGGTTCTGAGAGGAGAGACAGAGGGGGAATAGAGAACGAGCCTCTAATCCTTTCATAACGTTCTGCTCTCTCTGAATCCTCTCAGCAGGCTAGAGTGAGGAGGAGGTCGCTCCGTTTTAGAACTGTTACTAAGACAAATATCACTCTGCTCACTCACTCCAATGTTGTCCTATCCAGCATCTAGTGACTACTAGTATACCGGTCTACAGTTCAGACTTCCTAGCAAAGCCGTCTAATGACTACCAGTTTACCCGACTTTGCCAGAGGATGGGCCTATCTTACCCTGGGAGGGGTGTCGTCTGTGGGGGCCTTGTCAAGGGGCAGGGCCTTGGGGTTGGACTGCGGGTCAGTGCGTGCGGGTGATGATGGTGCAGGGTGATGGTGCTGCTCCTGAGAGCACAGGTGGAGTTGTGCAAAGCTAGGGACGATGGGCTCACTGAAGGAATGGGAGCGTGAGACGACGGGGGGAGCGGCCAGGTGAGACCACTGGACCTTCCAGAGACAGAGACAGACAGGTGGTGTCAGAGGGGGAGGACACATTGGGAGGAGTGGGGAGGTTTGGGGGAGGAGGAGGAGGAGGGAAACAAGAGAACAAGACCACAAACCCAAGCAGCAGACAGTGATTGGATACTGAAGCTTCAGGAAGCATCAAAATGGGCGGAGTTGTCTTGAGACCAATGGGAAGTCTTAGGAAGTCAGATTAACCATTTGATTGTTTCACATCACAGACAGCCAATGACTGCTCCACCCGTTTTGATGCTCATGACACTTCACTCTCATCACCAGTTGTGAGAATGAGCATGGATCACATAAACAAGGCATACACAGATCAGCTACTGTAGCATCATGCATAGACAGTTAGACACAAACACTCACATAACGGCATGCACACATTCAAGGATACTTTTTCTGTTACAAGTAACTAAGAGTGGGTGCACCTCAGCCACGCTCAAGGTCCTAAACAATATCTTAACCGCCATCGATAAGAAATAATACTGTGCAGCCGTATTCATTGACCTGGCCAAGGCTTTCGACTCTGTCAATCACATCCTCATCGGCAGACTCGATAGCCTTGGTTTCTCAAATGATTGCCTCGCCTGGTTCACCAACTACTTCTCTGATAGAGTTCAGTGTGTCAAATCGGAGGGCCTGTTGTCCGGGCCTCTGGCAGTCTCTATGGGGGTGCCACAGGGTTCTATTCTTGGGCCGACTCTCTTCTCTGTATACATCAATGATGTCGCTCTTGCTGCTGGTGAGTTTTAGATTCACCTCTACGCAGACGAACATCAAACATCTCCAATCCAAAGTTAAATCTAGAATTGGCTTCCTATTTCGCAACAAAGCATCCTTCACTCATGTTGCCAAACATACCCTCGTAAAACTGACCATCCTACCGATCCTCGACTTCGGCGATGTCATTTACAAAATAGCCTCCAATACCCTACTCAATAAATTGGATGCAGTCTATCACAGTGCCATCCGTTTTGTCACCAAAGCCCCATATACTACCCACCACTGCGACCTGTATGCTCTTGTTGGCTGGCCCTCGCTTCATACTCGTCACCAAACCCACTGGCTCCAGGTCATCTACAAGACCCTGTTAGGTAAAGTCCCCCTTATCTCAGCTCGCTGGTCACCATAGCAGCACCCACCTGTAGCACACATTCCAGCAGGTATATCTCTCTGGTCACCCCCAAAACCAATTCCTCCTTTGGCCGCCTCTCCTTACAGTTCTCTGCTGCCAATGACTGGAACAAACTACAAAAATCTCTGAAACTGGAAGCACTTATCTCCCTCACTAGCTTTAAGCACCAACTGTCAGAGCAGCTCCCAGATTACTGCACCTGTACATAGCCCATCTATAATTTATCCCAAACAACTACCTCTTCCCCTACTGTATTTATTTATTTATTTAATTTGCTCCTTTGCACCCCATTATTTATATTTCTACTTTGCACATTCTTCCACTGCAAATCTACCATTCCAGTGTTTTACTTGCTATATTGTATTTACTTCGCCACCATGGCCTTTTTTTGCCTTTACCTCCCTTATCTCACCTCATTTGCTCACATTGTATATAGACTTATTTTTCTACTGTATTATTGACTGTATGTTTGTTTTACTCCATGTCTAACTCTGTGTTGTTGTATGTGTCGAACTGCTTTGCTTTATCTTGGCCAGGTCTCAATTGTAAATGAGAACTTGTTCTCAACTTGCCTACCTGGTTAAATAAAGGTGAAATAAAAATAAATAAAAAGAGGAGTATAATCCAATAGGGACATATCCATACTAGGTTTATAACTGAATTTATTCCCTTTCCAATTGACTTCAAATATGCACTGAGAAGCACTCAGACAGGAAACCCCAAAAAGATTTATCACTCAACAAATACGTTTTCTGTAACAAGCGCAACACGCCTCATATCTGTCTCTAATGACGTGTCACTAACGACAGAAAAGTGACTAATGCATTTAATGGCTCTGCTAAATCATTTAGCAATCAATTACATCATCATCATCACCAAATTCCACACTGTTACATCTAATTACCATGACATGATCCAAAAACTGAATGTTTCCCTGAATGGTGCCCTGTGACATTAATGACTGTATTCACGCTGGGTTGGTTGAGTCTCTGAGCAGATGATATTAGTAATATACTGAGTCACTGTGAAATCAGAAAGACGAATTATGGATGTGTTTGTGTTGTTTAGCACACAGTCAAGATGTACATGTAACAGCTCTACCTTTATAAAAGGAGTCACCAACCTGGCAATGTACACACACACACAATAGAGAAAGCAGTCAGAGGTAGAGGGAGTGGGTAAAGCTGGTATTGAGCAATGAGTGGCCAGAATAGAAGCAAGCAGCTTGGACCTCGTAATAACACAGTGGTGGAGGATAGGCTGTCACCCAGGGAAGGGAAGATGGAGTTACCTATTAAGGGACTAGAAAAGGTTAACTATGTCATCAGTAAGGGACAGAGAACAACACCCACATTTCTCCACACTGTGAAAGAATTCAGCTAGAACAGAGGCTAGAAGAGAGTTAGCGAGGGGGAAGAGATAGTAAACACAATAACAAAAATCTACTTTAGCTAGTAAGACACCACTACTGCAGATACACAACCCGGAGAGAGAGCGAGAGAGAGAGACCACCCTGTTAGAACTACCTGGAAGGAAGAAGGGATTGGAAAAAGTAGAGCTACGGAAAAGGGCAGAGTAACGAAAGGAGGAATAAGCAACTGGCGATCGGCCATCTTGGTTGTTGTGGTTACCTGGGGTTCCATGGGCCTTTGCATGGCAGGCTGGACAGCAATGGGGGCGTTTCCATTGGCGATGGTCTCGGCGGCGCGGGGAGGAACCGGCGGCTGAACCTTAACCTGGGCGGCCTGAGGAGAACCTTGGATGTTCTTACGGTACCTCTCATCAGCCTGGAGGGACAGAGAGAGAGGGACAGAGTCATTAACCATCATCAGGACAAAGAGGATCGAGCCACAGCAGCAGTGGGAGGGTCAGTAGTAAGACATTTCAGGTGGTCTTTTGAATTACCTGTTATACTAAAGGGGCATTATCATAATTCTTCACAATTTCACAGTATTATTCCAACCAGTGTGTAAATATGTAAAACACAGGACAATCACGTTTTTGACTGCACTGGGCGTTTAATGTTTTATGTTCATAATAATTTAGTTTGGAGAAGAGACAAATATAAAGAAGAGTTTTCATTTTTCCAAAGTGCTGTATTTCCATCTGACAACAGGGGTCTCCATTTGACAACAAAACCCAAACAGGACACTTCCATGTACACTTGATTGGACAGATTGGCGAAATGCTAATATATTGCCATCTGAATGTAGAAAGGATATGGGTAGGTAGCTTGGACATGCATTTTCCCAGGGGTGTATCTGTAGTTTCTATAGAGGCCTCATCCTGAGCAGGAATAGTAACATGACCACTACAGTGAAAGTCCCTCACACCAGAAATCAATCCACACACCCCACATAAAAATGCACACCTTACAGCAGTTTATGACTACAGCAGCAGCACAAGCAAAAGCAGCATTCGACAGTAGCGTCATGGCAATGAAGCTTGGGTTCACCTCTCCAATCGGTCCAGGCATGGGGGCCTTTGGGGTCAGGGGTCAGTTGCTGTTGGGACTTGGTCCTCTCCTGGATCAACAGCTGTGGGGACATGGTCCTCTCTTGGATCAATAGTTGTTATGGGGACATGGTCCTCTCTTGGATCAATAGTTGTTGTGGGGACATGGTCCTCTCTTGGATCAATAGTTGTTGTGGGGACATGGTCCTCTCTTGGGTCAGTTGTTGTGGGGACTTGGTCCTCTCCTGGATCAACAGCTGTGGGGACTTGGTCCTCTCCTGGATCAACAGCTGTGGGGACTTGGTCCTCTCCTGGATCAACAGCTGTGGGGACTTGGTCCTCTCCTGGATCAACAGCTGTGGGGACTTGGTCCTCTCCTGGATCAACAGCTGTGGGGACTTGGTCCTCTCCTGGATCAACAGCTGTGGGGACTTGGTCCTCTCCTGGATCAACAGCTGTGGGGACTTGGTCCTCTCCTGGATCAACAGCTGTGGGGACTTGGTCCTCTCCTGGATCAACAGCTGTGGGGACTTGGTCCTCTCCTGGATCAACAGCTGTGGGGATTTGGTCTTCTCCTGGATCAACAGCTGTGGGGACTTGGTCCTCTCCTGGATCAACAGCTGTGGGGACTTGGTCCTCTCCTGGATCAACAGCTGTGGGGACTTGGTCCTCTCCTGGATCAACAGCTGTGGGGACTTGGTCCTCTCCTGGATCAACAGTTGTGGGGACTTGGTCCTCTCCTGGATCAACAGCTGTGGGGACTTGGTCCTCTCCTGGATCAATAGCTGTGGGGACTTGGTCCTCTCCTGGATCAACAGCTGTGGGGACTTGGTCCTCTCCTGGATCAACAGCTGTGGGGACTTGGTCCTCTCCTGGATCAACAGCTGTGGGGACTTGGTCCTCTCCTGGATCAACAGCTGTGGGGACTTGGTCCTCTCCTGGATCAACAGCTGTGGGGACTTGGTCCTCTCCTGGATCAACAGCTGTGGGGACTTGGTCCTCTCCTGGATCAATAGTAGTTGTGGATAATGAGACCTGTTGGTGGCTGGCTGCAGGGGTTTTGGCTGCTGTTGGAGGAACAGTAGGTAGGTCTGCTCCTGCTATAGCTGCTTCAGGGCCTTATGCTGCTCCTCCAGCTCCCAACACTTGTTCTACTGAGTGCAGGGAGGTGTGCTGGTGTATCATCATCTAAACTTGGCCCCCGCACTGAAGCATGGTGTGTGCTGTTCTATTTGAAGTAGTTCTGTATAAATAAGGGCTGGTGTCTTTATGGTACAAGCTGTATCCATGTAATGAGGGAAATGTTGAGTGGGTTTGTATTTTCACTGGGACCCAATTAAGTGTTTAAATGCTTTGAAAATGTTTACTATTACAATATAGGCCAAATATTGGTTTAAAATGTAAAAAGGAAAAATGACTGAGCTAAAAGCTGATGATGCGTAAGAAGACATGAGGGAGACAGTAAGACATTGGTTGAGAGAGAGAAACGATGACAAGCAATGGTGGTGTGAAGTTGAAGGGATGTGGGTGATCATATCCTCACATTATCTAATGTCCTCGTCAAACCCCTGGAGGAACAGAGGCCTTCAACAACACACACAGTGTTAACACGTTGCCACGCAGATCCGCTAACAACACACCATCTCAGCAGAGTTAGGAACATTGGTAGAGAAACAATGAAAACCTTCTCTTCCTGTTGGTAGGACACTCCCACATCCTGGTGACATCCTCAATTAAGGACTGTAATAAACATTCTGGCTTCCCCAACTTTGCCCAGAGAATGAATAACTCCAACCTCAATAGTTTGCTCCATTCAGATATACTGTGATGTACTCTAACTAGATATTAAGAGTAGGGTGTGACAATAAATCCATTTTTCAACACCCTACTACAGAGCAAAACCCATAGACTGCAAACCCCTGACTTAGAAGGCTAGAAGAAAAGATGGATAATGGGAGATATACAGTAACAGTCCAAAGTTTAGACACACCTACTCATTCAAGGGTTTTCTACACTGTAGCATAATAGTGAAGACATCAAAACTATGAAATAACACATATGTAATCATGTAGTAACCAAAATAAGTGGTAAAACAAATCAAAATATATGTTATATTTGAGATTCTTCAAAGTAGCCACCCTTTGCCTTGATGACAGCTTTGCACACTCTTGGCATTCTCTCAACCATCTTCATGAGGTAGTCACCTGGAATGCATTTCAATTAACAGGTGTGCCTTGTTAAAAGTTCGTTTGTGGAATTTCTTTCCTTCTTGAGTCAATCAGTTGTGTTGTGACAAGGTAGGGGTGGTAAACAGAAGATAGTATTTTACCAAATAGGGCTAAGTCCATATTATGGCAAGAACAGCTCAAATAAGCAAAGAGAAATGACAGTCCATCATTACCTTAAGACATGAAGGTCAGTCAATCAGGAAACTTTCAAGAACTTTGAAAGTTTCTTCAAGTGCAGTCGCAAAATCCATCAAGCGTTATAATGAAACTGGCTCTCATGGGGACCGCCACAGGAAAGGAAGACCAAGAGTTACCTCTGCTGCAGAGGATAAGTTCATTACAGAGTTCACGTAACAGACACATCTCAACATCAACTGTTCAGCGGAGACTGCGTGAATCAGGCCTTCATGGTTGAATTGCTGCAAAGAAACCACTACTAAAGGACAGCAATAAGAAGAGACTTGCTTGGGCCAAGAAACACGAGCAATGGACATTAGACCGGTAGAAATCTGTCCTTTGGAATGATCAGTCCAAATTTGAGATTTTTGGTGACGCAGAGTAGGTGAACGGATGATCTCTGCATGTGTGGTTCACACTGTGAAGCATGGAGGAGGAGGTGTGATGGTGTGGGGTGCTTTGCTGGTGACACTGATTTATTTAGAATTCAAGGCACACTTAACCAGCATGGCTACCACAGCATTCTACAGCAACTCACCATCCCATCTGGTTTGCACTTAGTGGGACAATGACCCAACACACCTCCAGGCTGTTTGACTAAGAAGGAGAGTGATGGAGTGCTGCATCAGATGACCTGGCCTCCACAATCACCTGACCTCAACCCAATTGAGATGGTTTGGGATGACTTGGACCACAGAGTGATGGAAAAGCAGCCAACAAGTGCTCAGCATATGTGGGAACTCCTTCAAGACTCTTGGAAAAGCCTTCCAGGTGAAGCTGTTTGACAGAATGCCAAGCGTGTGCAAAGCTGTCATCAAGGCTACTTTAAAGAATCTCAAATATAAATATATTTTGATTTGTTTAACACTTTTTTTGGTTATTACATGATTCCATTTGTGTTATTTCATAGTTGTGATGTATTCACTATTATTCTACAATGTAGAAAATAGTCAAATTTAGAAAAACCCTTGAATGAGTAGGTGTATCCAAACTTTTGACTGGTACTGTATAAAAGGCTAGACGAACAGATGGATAATGGGAGATATACAGATGGATAGAAGATAGATAGGCTTACACAGTTCGGTCTCACCAGTAGCATGGCCTGTTCATGGAGCAGCTGCTGCTGCAGGATCTCCAGGTGCCTCTGCTCCTCCTCCAGCTGGCGACGGATGTACTCCTGTCAATCAAACGAACACACACAGCAAGTGTCAGGGGTAGACTACAAGTATCATGAAATAAACTGTTGTTGATAGAGAGTTCTCCTACCTGCTCCCGGTCAGCCCTCCTTTTCTCCTCCTCAGCCCTCCTGCGCTCCTCCTCCTCTTTACGCCGGCGTTCAACCTCTTCCATGCGCCTCTTGTCATCCTGCTCCCGGCGACGCTGCTCGCGCTCCTGCTGCCTCCTCATCTCCCGCTCACGACGTTGTTGCTGTGGATGACCATAGAGCAGGCGTCAGGAGCAGACATCACTATGCATTAACACTCTGAGCTCTAGCTCTCTTGTTTCTGGTCACCATATCTGGACTTTATGAGATAAGCTAGCCATTTCTTATTGTGAGCATGTGAGATGCTTGTCTCACTTCCCAGGGTTCACGGTTGGTGGACTACACTACGTATGTGCCAAGTTTTACCTGTAGGCTTACCATCACCACTTCAGTAATACTGGCAGGCTTCTCAGTTGGCTAATTAGTGTTCATTTATTGCAGCCATCTCTATAAATACAGTAAGTAGCTCTACACCATTATAAAATGGGTGGGTCTAATCCTGAATGCTGATTGGTTAAAACCGCATTCCAGCCGGTGTCTATTCCACAAGTTGCCACCGGCTAAATCGATGACGTTAATATGCCTCTGTTCCATCTGACTGCGCAATCCACTGTCTCATCAACTCAGCCAGGTAATTTATAAACTTGATCTCCACTATAAAAAGCATCTAGACATGATCTCACATTTATTTTAGACTAACATTTAATTTTCAACTGCGGAGACTTGTATAAACCTTGCTGTATGTCTCTGACATTTGCAACATTGTTTCAATATTCAAATTCGATCTCCTGCTGTCCCATAGTAATTAGCTGTCGTGAGTCGGGACGAAACAGACAGGCAGGCAGCGTTTCTTAGCCAGTCAAAATTATGATTCAGCTGGCATCATTTTTATGGATATATCCCAAAAAATTTATATTGAAAAAAGGTAAAATGAAATGCAGCTAATTTGCAGTCTTTCCAGCTTCAGTTTGAAGTGATTGTGTTACTGTAGCTATGTTGTTAGCTAGCTCCTCTGAACGACAGTATCCTGACGAGTGAGTACATTTTCTATGCCAGGCGAAGTCGCGCCTCATCAGCTTATTGTTATGGATGTATCCAAATAAATGTCACTAGAAAACAGCTTAAACAAATGCAAATTCAGATACTTTGCTGTTATTCTGGCTCCACTTTTTGACACGACTGTAAGTTAGCTGTAGTTGGCTAGCTAGCAAGCAAGGGATAAGAACGTTGCCAGCCAGTATGGCAATGGAACATTTAGAACGAACGACCATAGATCGAGAACAAAAAGACGATGACTGGAACGCGTCTCTAGCAACCCTAGATTTTTGTCGGGATTATATCTTCTGGAAGGATGAAAAAGTATGAATAAATTGATCAAACTAATGTTTTTAATGAAAATATGTCAATCATTATTTGAATATGTTGGTAACCTGTTGTATAAAAGTGATAATGCCCTCGAAGCCGGTGTTTGGAGGATATATTGGCACGGGCCTAACAACACCCAAGCTAATATTTCCTCCAAACACTGGCTTCTCTGGCATTATCACTTAAGTAGAATAAGACCTGCACTAGATGTGGTCCCTAGTTCCATTAAGTACCCTGTGGTGGTCCCTGGCTGCATCATGAAAAAGCATGTCTCCGTATTTAACCTTTAAACATGGACTATGCCATATAATTCTCATGCCCCTTGGTCAACTCGCCCAAGAGGATTCCCTGACCCTACAGTATAATATGATTCAATAATGCATTTTCTCATTAATCAGAAAAAAGCCAGAAACTGTAGGAAAGTGTATGCAGAGGTTAAAGCAAAAAAAAATGACTGAAACAAGTCGATGACTGAAAAGGCGAAGTTACACTCCCATTTCATGTAGTTCTTTCAGGGAAAGAGGATCCTTTTGTACATGTATTAAACTGTGAGTTTGACAAATTGAAAATCAAAAAAAAAAAATTAACAAACAATTTTTTAAAATAAATTATCCATATGACGGAAATCCGTCGAAGTGACAGAGAACTTTAACCCTTGTGTATGGGGAACTATTCTACAGTGGAGGAGCACTTAGCTGTTATATTGTCTGACTCAATTGTACAGGTTATGTGTCTTTAAAGAGGTTCCAACCAGATAACTTAGACATGGTAATATCATGGGGACTACTGCATATAAGGCATGGGTCAGGGAATTGGCTGTGCCGATTTCTGCAGACTAAAACAACCGGAAGCTCTCTCTCTCAGGTTCTAGTAGCTAATGACTGAGGAAGAAGTCTTTCTGACCCAGCCTCCCAGAGAGGCTAAAATAAAGACAGACAGAGCCCTGTGGTCTTCCTCAGAGAGATAAAGGCCAATTAGGAAACACAGCCCAGGGGGCCAGAGGCTGCACACAAATACACTAATCACTACACATTACTATAAACACAACACAGAGGGGGGAGACGTCTGTGAGGAGTGTGTTGACTGCTTTAGCACACACACAAACACACGTTATGCACACATACACCATTTATGGGTGCAGACTGCAGAGTAAAAGGAACAAACACACACCATTAGACAGGGAGAGAGAACACACACACTCTTTCATACCTCCTCCAGCCTCCTCCTCTGCTCCTTCTGCTGCTCGATGCGTTTCTGCCTCTCTGCCAGTAGTTGGCGCTTGTACTCCTCCTGCTCCCGGAGCTGCTGCTCCTGCAAGAGCTGCTGTCTGCGCAGGGCCTCTGAGCGCTCCTTGTTCTCTTGCTGCAGACGGATGAAATCCCTACGCAGGGTTGACTCCCCTGGTTGGTTCACTATGGAGCTACAGAACAAAGACATATGTTAGTATGGAGCACGATGGAGCTATGGACCAAACAGACACTTTAGCTAACGCATTTGCTATTAGTATGTTGGTTAGTTTTTGCCATAGGTATATGTGGGTTAGTTACCTGGGCTCCCCCTCCTGCTCCTGAGCTTCCTCCTCCTCTTCCTCACTCCCGCTGTACTCATACTCGGTCTCATCTAGAGAAGAGAGGAACGGTGAGAATGTTTAAGTAAAAAAAAAAATCTTGTGAAGAAGAGGTTTTGGAGAAGTGTGTGTGCATTAGTATGTCTAAGACTCACCCTTCTCCCCCCTCTTCTTCTTGGTGCGGTCGATGTGGTCTTTGAGCTGGATGCGGACCTGCCTTTCATTGGGCTGGTCTCTGATGAAGGGGTGTTTCAGCAGCTGGTCGGTGGGGGGGCGCTGAGTGTAGTTCTTCACCAGGGAGCCCTCGATGAAGCTGCAAAACTTCTTAGACCTGAAGAGAGGAGGCATTTGTTACTTTTATGAGCTTATGCTATATCTACCAGGGGATGTCAGCTGAGCTATTTTTGTATTTAATCTTTATTTAACTAGGCAAGTCAGTTAAGAACAAATTCTTATTTTACAATGACGGCCTACCCCCTCCCCTAACCCAGACGATGCTGGGCCAATTGTGCGCCGCCTTATGGGACTCCCGATCACGGCCGGTTGTGATACAGCCCAGGTTCGAACCAGGGTCTGTAGTGACGCCACTAGCACTGAGATGCAGTGCCTTAGACTGCTGTGCTACTCGGGTATGAAGGAGTTTCACCAGTGTCATTGTTCACAGTGGGATTGTAAAATGGTGGCTTAAATGTTTGAAATCATAACGGCAGAGATTAGTCACACACCATTTCTTTGACTTGAGTCGAGGAGGAGGGTTTCTGGGGATGAGGAAGAGAGCTCTCATTGGATGCATATCGCACAGCGCTGGAAGACAAGACCAAACCCAGGTCAGACAGAGGAAAACAAACATAATTTCAACCAGGTTTGCCATCTGGGACAAATAGTAGTGTAGAAGTCCAATAGTAAAAGAATGTCTGTACTTACGAGGAGCTCCCTCAGCCATCTCTATAGCTGTGATTCCAGTGGACCACAAGTCACTCTGCAGGAGAAAACACACTATGAAAGATATGGACACAGCTACCATTGTGTGTGTGTGTGTGTGTGTGTGTGTGTGTGTGCGTAAATCTATGCATGCATACGTCTATAGGATGGTAATTACCACCCTCTCTGGTCCTGACAACATCAGCCCCAACCTGCTACTGTACTGTCCCATCAGCCTACACAGCCACATACAATGGCACAAACGCAAACAGCTATCAATCCACCAACTCGTCACATCGCTGGACACTGACAGAAAGCAGCATGGTTTTATTGAGCGCATCTTACTCTGTAGTCATAGGTGGCGTCTGGGTTCTCGTCGCAGGCGATGACCTCGGGCGCCATCCAATAGGGCGTACCAATGAAGGTGTTCCTCCTACCCACTGTCCGGTCCAGCTGGGCGCTCACACCGAAGTCCACTGGAGGAGGGGGGAGTAGACCGGTCAGAACAAGTTCAAACTAGTTTAACACCCACATATCAAACCAGCCCCATGCAGTTTAAGCCAGCTTAAACCAGTTCAAACCAGTAATAAAGCAGTCCCAGTTCCAATCAGGCCCAGCTAAAACCAGGCCCACTTGAAAGGCCCACCAGTTTAAACCAGTGAACTCACCTAGTTTGACCTCTGCGTTCTCAGTTAGCAGCACGTTCTGGCCCTTGATGTCACGGTGGATCACATGGTGGGCGTGCAGGTGAGCCAACCCCTGAGGAGACACACAGTCATAACAGTCATTTATTGTTTTTGAACCTACTTGTAGAATCTCCAAAGCTCAAAAATAGGAAGAGTTGGGGCTTCTAGGGCAATTCAGGCAGCTGATTGAGTAACTTTTTACTGAAGAAAGTGTTTGTTTTATATTGTGTTTTGCTTTTCGTGTATATTGATGTGTATAGTGTATTATGTATATTCATGTGTATTGATGTGTATGTCTGATGGTTCATCTGTAAAAGACCTTGATCTAAGCATGACTCCCTTTCGAAATAAAGGCTACATAAACAAATAAAAAATAAACTACAGATCCCAGCATGCAACAGCAGGGGAACTTGTAGGGCGTAAATGTGGACTCACCCTGAGGATCTCACGAGAGATGTAGGCGATCCAGTCCTCCTTCAGTGTGTTGCCCTTGGTGTTCTTCACAAGGTCTGTGATGGAGCCTGCACCACAGAACTCCATCACCAGCTAGAGACCCAGAGAGAGAGAGAGAGAGACCCAGAGAGAGAGAGAGAGACCCATAGAGAGAGAGAGAGAGAGAGAGAGAGAGAGAGAGACCCAGAGAGAGAGAGAGAGTTAGAGTAATGTGCACACTATGCAGCCATTATTATTAACAGTGTAGATGTGAAAGATTAGAGACAGCTGTGAAAACACTAGACCGAGTACTTGAGTCTTTACTGGGAGAACCACTTACTCTCCTTCCTTCTCTCTCCCTCTCTCTTTCTAAGAAAACTATTGATGGTTGGCAATAAATTGGGAATAACCCTGGTCTAGCAAATTATAGCAAGATAAATCCCTCTCTCCCCTACTCCATCCCTCCTCCTCTCCCCCCTTTAGTTTCTTGATGCACCTGCACCTCTGAGAGACAAAAATCCCCAGAGTTTGACAGGGGCCATCAAAGGTAGCACTTTCAGGGAAACACACAGGGACTGACTCCGAGAGAAGGGAGGTGAGGAAGGGGGAGTTCAAACTTCACCCAACCTTTAGAGGATTGGAGGAGAGAAGGAAGGGTGGTTTGTGGAGGGTATGCATCAGTGGAGGCTGCTGAGGGGAGGACAGTTCATAATAATGGTTGGAATGGAGCCTTTGGAATGGCATCAAACACATGGAAACCCTGCGTTTGATGTATTTGATACCATTCCACTTATTCCGCTCCAGCCATTGCCACGAGCCCATCCTCCCCAAATAAGGTGCCACCAACCTCCTGTGGTATGCATGTACCCACTACCCACTCACTTGAGGGATATGGGTGGGTTGGAGTTAGGTTGGACGCAGCTATGGTATCCATATTTGTCATAGTGATACTAACGTTTGTAGGTGGGGTAATTTGGGCTGTATGGGTTAAAGCAACCAAAATAAATCCCATTACAAACTTAAGTCAATATCAGATCGGCGGGAAAGATTTATACCACAATTACGAAAGAAAGCAATAATAAAGCACACAATTACCATCATATTTTCATATATCATATTTTCATTTCATACCTTCTCATATTTTGGTTGCTAAAGACGTGACCCAGTCGTTCGTTCGATTAGCTTGATATTTATGGATGCGACTCAATAGATTTTTCTACATGTTCCGTTGCCAGTTCTTGTCCCTTGCTTGCAATCTAGCCAACTAGCTATGGCTAACACAGTCACAAACTCTGCAGCCAGAATAACAGCAATGTAGCTGCATTTGTGTTTAAGTTGTTTTCTATTTACATTCATTTGGATACATCCATAACAATGAGCTGATGATGCCTGCTTTTGCCTGGCATAGCTAGAAAAGTTTGCCTTCTCGTCAGGACACTCAGTCACTGTTCATTACGAGGAGATCACATTGCATATCAAACACTAGGCTAGAAGCTAGCTAAATAGTTTGTTGCTAGCAAACCTGCCAATATGACAACCGAATTTAAAAAAATACCAGTTGCTGAAAACAGCTGGTCAAACTAGAAACATGTAGGAGTATGATAGCATAGGGACCAGAGAAATTCATGTTCATCAATCACCACGTTAGGTCATCAGATGGGCCAAAAAAATATGTATCTGCAAAAACAAAGCAATGCTAGCAACACTATATATACACACAAAAGTATGTGGACACCCCTTCAAATTAGTGGATTCGGCTATTTCAACCACACCCGTTGCTGACAGGTGTATAAAATTAGAGCACACAGCCATGCAATCTTCATGTGTAACTCTGTGTTGTTGTATGTGTCGAATTGCTATGCTTTATCTTGGCCAGGTCGCAGTTGCAAATGAGAACTTGTTCTCAACTAGCCTACCTGGTTAAATAAAGGTGAAAAAATAGACAAACATTGGCAGTAGAATTGCGTTACTACAGAGCTCAGTGACTTTCAATGGGGCACCGTCATAGGATGCCACCTTTCCAACAAGTTCGTCAAATTTTTGCCCTGCTAGAGTTGCCCCGGTTAACTGTAAGTGCTGTTATTGTGAAGTGGAAATGCCTAGGAGCAACAACGGCTCAGCCGCGAAGTGGTTGTCCACACAAGCTCACAGAGCGGGACTGCCGAGTGCTGAAGAGCGTAAATATCGTCTGTCCTCGGTTGCAAGTTCCGAGGACAGTTCCAAACTGCCTCTGGAAGCAACGTAAGCACAATAACTTGTTGGCAGGAGCTTCATGAAATGGGTTTCCATGGCCGAGCAGCTGCACACAAGCCTAAGATCCCTTTGCACAATGCCAAGCGTTACCTGCCCAAATGCATAGTGCTAACTGTAAAGTTTGGTGGAGGAGGAATAATGGTCTGGGGCTGTTTTCATGGTTTGGGCTAGGCCCCTTTGTTCCAGTGAAGGGAAATCTCAATGCTACAGCATACAGTGACATTCTAGACAATTCTGTGTTTCCAACTTTGTGGTAACAGTTTGGGGAAGGCCCTTTCCTGTTTCGGCATGACAATGTCCCTGTGCACAAAGTGCGGTCCATACAGAAATGATTTGTTGATATTGGTGTGGAAGAACTCAACTGGCCTACACCCATCGAACACCTCTGGGATGAATTGGAACGCCTACTGCGAGCCAGACCTAATCACGAAACATCAGTGAACAACCTCACTAATGCTCTTGTGGCTGAAAGGAAGCAAGTCCCCGGAGCAATGCTCCAACATCTAGTGGAACGCCTTCCCAGAAGAGTGGAGGCTGTTTTAGCTGCAAAGGGGGGACCAACTCCATATTAATGCCCATGATTTTGGAATGATGTTCGACGAGCAGGTGTCCACATACTTTTGGTTGTTTAGCGAGCTACCTTTTTCCCCTGTTGGACCTGCATTGATAAGATATCCAATTTCAGTTTGTGTGGTTCTCGATTTAGCTTTCTGTAACTTTGTAGCAAGTACAGTCTGCATGTGTAGGTGCATATTGTGTCATGATTGCAAGTTGTCCCGATATCTTTTCCAACAGTCCCGTTATCTGGTGTTAATGTCCATTCTAGAATGCCCTTCCGTCCAATCAGAAACGAGTGTCAACAATGCTGTGGTAAAAATATACATTTCATTTCTAAATACATTCTACCTAGTTTTAGTGTGGCCTGGAGTGTGTTTTTTACCTAAACCTCTTGCGTCAGCCATATGATGTAAATCCGACGCAGTGACGGAGAACTTTAACCCCTGGGGCTGAGGGAAAGCGGGAGGTAAACCAACTTACCCATAGCTGGTCGTCGTGTCCTGGGGGGCTCTTCTTGATGAAGGCTCCGTAGTAGGTGGCTATGTTTCTGTGGTGGGAGTACTTCTTCAGCATATTAATCTCCAGTTTAATCTCCTCCTCTTCATCCTATAAAGAGTGCAGGAGAGCAAATGAGGGAGACCATTAATTGAGTTAATGTCTCCCAGATTACCTGATAACAGTTTAATCTGGGAGCCCCCAAGACAAACAAACAACCAACCAACCAACCACAAGTCACACACACACACACACTTCCTAACAAGCTATTTGTTTTGTTTATGATGGCTTATGAGATGACACTCCATGGTTGTTTACCACTCTTGGCATTCTTCAGACCGTAAGTTTATTGTAATCATGACAACAACAATAACAGAACAGGCTGGTATTTATTCAACCACATTATGAGCCTAGTAAATACCACAATTTATTGACTTTCAGTCAAACCGAGACTGTTGATGAGCATGGCAGTGAAAACAGCACATTCTATATCGTACAAGATAATGGAGCCTAATAAACCAATATCACACACACGGTGTGTAGGATTCACTCATAAACCATGTCAGGCATCCATTTAATGAGAAAACATCGATTCAGTGTAATTTTTAACAACACTCCCTCAACATGTGGTCTTCCTGTTGGTAGAATGACGTGACATTTCCCCTGCCTGGTTTTATCATTCAGAGAGGGGGGAGAGAGAGACAGAGAGAGACAGACAGAGAGAGAGAGGAGCTGACAGACAGAAGCAGTTGGGGTCTGGGTTACAGCTGCTCAGGCAAGGAAATATGACATCATCTCTCTCCTCTATCTCACCTTCACATCAGTCTGCACTCTCCATAACCTCATCTCTCATCACCCTATCTTCTCTCACTCTGTCCTTCGTATGCCCCACTTTCCTCATTGATGCTATAACCACCATTCTAACTCATGAAATGGTGGGAGAAGGTGGTATCAGCCATCATACAGATAGTATCACACAATGGAACAAATAAGGGTGATGTGCAACCCTTTTTCTTACTGGGTGCAGAGAGTGATGTAACACCTCCGCCAACCATTTTCTCACCTTCTACTGTAAAGATATTCAGCTGGGAGAGAGGAGAGAGAGAAAGCACGAGAAAGAGAGAGAGAGCACAAGAGAGAGTGGAAAGATGGAGAGGCTGTGTCTGTATCAGGGCTTTTACTAAGAACTTCTGACTACTATTGAATCACAGTGAATGATAGCCACCAACAGCAGCCTTTCTGCTAGGTTAGGGGAGCAGGCCTCTAGATAGTACAGCCCTCTGCTCTGCCGCAAGTAGACCTAATGTGATTAGAAGTTATACAGTGAGACACAGAGAGGCAGGCAGAGGAGTGGTAGGTAGAGAAAAAGCAAGAGAGGAAGGGAGAGAGGAGAGATGGGTAGTGATGGGAAAGAGAGCAAGACAGAGAGAGATGGAGCAAGACAGAGGGTGTGAGGGAAAGCAACCAAGAGAAAAAGGGCAGCGATAGGAAGAGAGGGAGAGAAAGAAGAGCGAGACAGTGGTCAAGAGAGGTGAAGAGAGCCAAACGGCTGAGCGCCTTAGACTCCTCCCATAATCCCACTGCACTTCAACTGAACCTTCTGAGAGGAGGAGGAAAGAAACTCTCCTTCCCTCCCCCTCTCTGTGCTGTATGTAGAACAGGATGTGGTATCTGGGTCAGGGCACATATGCTGAGATGAGCCTGTAGAGTAAAGTGAAGCTAGAACTATACTGGAGCTGTCTCTAGATCTACTGTAGTATGTTCTATACAGGAACAAACATACATGGTAGGGAGCTTGGCCAGAAGTACTAGGCTGACAATACATGCTTCCATCCTAGGCATGTTTCCATCCTAGGCATAGACCCTATAACTGGTGTGCACCACCGCTTCACACCTCAATGATGCTACCTGACTCTGTTTCTTGAAGTAGTAGGCTACAACAACACAGTTCAACAAAATATACCGAAAATACCTCAAGTAATAGCACACAAACAGATGTTTTCTGCTGACCAGGAGTTCCTGGATGGCACATATCATATGTCCTGTCGGTTCACTAGACTAGCTTATCTATCCCCCTGCAGGACAACCAGAGAACATTTTCAAAAATAAACAAGCTACTCCAACCCAACTCTCGCTCCTGGCAAACACCCAAACCTCAACTGAATTGTTTATTTTACAAAACGGCTTTAAAAACCCTCCTCTCAGAAAAGAGCTGATGTGTGTAAAATATCTCTAACATGTGTAGATAACCAGTAGGACTGTATGGCCACACGGCAATACTCTCATTCTCTGTGCTCCTACGGACTATCCATCCTTCTCCCTGTCCTAATCGCTATTCCATCTTTTATTTAGTCTCTATTTTGCAACGTTCACATGAGAAATGAAAGGATTGTGCTCAGATGTCTTTTCAAATCAATTATTAGAGACAGGGTAGGAAGATGCTTTGTCATGTAGACAAATACAGTCTAACATTTGCTTAGTGACAATAGCCTGGGTCTGTCTTTCTGTTCAGGCACCATAAGAGACACCGTTAAGGCAAATGGGTGGAGGCAGACACTTAGTACACACACACACCTCGAAGGCAGGCTGACTTCACAAGACATGACAGGGGGTCCATAGAGGCTGTGTGCAGCCCTCCTCCAGAGTATCTGAACACCAGACCTCTCAGCACTGCCTAACGCTGCCCTGGGCTACATAAAACCACCTCCATCCAGCTCCAAACAAACTCAGCTCTGTGGCATGAAGAGGAAAAACACGGAGGTTGAAGCCCTACATTCATATAAGCCTGATATTATGGCTATTTTAGGAGGGAAAATATTGACTAGGGGAATTGGGGAAAGGTTTATCTTGGCGACTGTTGCCACCCTGCTACAGTATTTGTGTTTTGGTTCAAATTAAAGACATACTGTATCTAGGGCCTCGGATGCAATAAAACTCAACTTGGGATATGTCCCAAGTTAGAATGTGGCTATGGAGTATTTATTATTAAGCATAGCTGGATCATTGAGTCAAGTACTAAAGATCTATTCTGTGATCCAGATTTTTACTTGATTTGGTCTTGACATAACGTCTGACAAGGGATGTAATTTGTGTATCTAATGGTTTGGGTCTTAAAAAGGAAATGTCTCTCTGTGGAGCCTATTGGAGGGAATATAAAGTCTAGAATGAGTCCAAGGAAGGATTAGACCATGATGTTATAAATCAACAGATTATTCAGGAAGTAGTCTATCAACACTGGGAACCGAAATGGAACTGTTAATGAATGGAAGTGAATGTGTGGGAGCAAATGGACAACCAAGTAAAGCTATGGCGACTACCAAGTAAAACTGTCAGTCAAACCAGCTCTCTGTTAAATCACACACAAACCCAATCGAGCACCAGCTTACCTCTGTGACGTCCATGACCTTGATGGCCGCCAGTTGTCCTGTCTTGACATGTCGGCCCTGCAGAGAGAAAAGGGGATGAATTAATGACGTAATTTCAACCCTGACATGCAAAGTATCCATGTGACGTAGTTTCAGTCAGAAAGACCTTGAGTGCTTGATCCCAGACTAAATACTGGAGATTCCTTGATTCCTAACCATGAGTTATTACTCTACATGATGATCATGGAAACACCAGACATCAGATACCTAAGCAACAACCCAGTCCATATCATTGAGTCAAGTACTAAAGATCTATTCTGCCATGCTTTTCTCTTTTCAGCTGAAACCAGTCTTTAGTTACCTCACAATGTGAATGACTCTAACCACTGCAGACTTCAATGACATCATATTTTCTGTTAACAGAGGAAGCAGCAGAATAGAGGGGACCACTCTGCAGTGAAACTGCCAGACAGAGAGAGGGTCAGTGAAGGGTAGGGGAATAACACTGCTGCAGGATTGGGTTTCCTTTGTCTGAACCGGCGACACCTGAGCTGGACCTGACCCCCCCTGTCTAAAATGGGAGAGTCCGGGCGTTGAGTGATGAGGGATTAACCCACTTCGACAAGGCGGGGGAGGGGGTAATGAGGGGGTCACAGGCTTTGTTGGTCTGACTGGAAGCAGACTAGTAGAATGACTAGAACAAAGAAAGAAGTGGGTTCACAACCTTGCATTAAAACATTGCATTTTCTACTGCTTAAAAATCCTAATCACAGTAAGCTAGTTGTAAGAGAGAGAGAGAGATGAGAAACAGAGAATCCCAGAGTCACGACAGATCAGTTGTATAGGCCATATGTCAGTGCTGAGTTTGGGAGTCAGTCTCAGAGTGCTAGTCTTTATCCCAGAATGCTTTAGTCTCCTCAGTGCCCTGCTTGGAGCAATCACCATGACAACCTGTCCTACCACGGCTTTTAACAGGGAGGGAGGAGAGAAGGCTGAAGTAGAGGAGTGACAGGTTTAGTGAGTGTGTGTGTGTCCATCCTCAGGGCTTGGCAATCCTGCCTGAGTCGCACTAGACAGGACACAGATTTAAAAGCTCTGCCGAGAGAGGACTCTGACAAAGACACCCCACCAAGGGCAGGGATCTCAGCCAGGCAGCAGCAACACAGGACCTCCCAGCACAGGACCCAACGTGGACCCTGCCAGCTACCATACAGACTGCACCACAACACCCTTGGGCTGCCCAGGGATACGCCAGACCAGAAAGGCCCTATAAATGAACCACACACTCCCTATCAAACAGAACTGGACTAACTATTTCCCTGTTTAATGACAGGCAGGGTGTAGGCAGCTGTGGTCCTGGGGGGGTCCTGTCTGGGAGAGGGGGTAATCTAATCTGGAGATCTGTCTAAGGACTGTGGGGATTAAAGAATGTCTCACCAGTCCACATTTACACAAACACACATAGGTACAACACAAAGAGCAGCCTGTTGTAAGCATAACAGAAAATGTCCCATCACTGTTATATACCAACAACTACATAAAACTAAATTGCAGAGTTACAATTCCTATACTGTTCATGTATTGAATTGGTCTTTCGATAATGGTGCAGAATGGTCATCTAACAGCGGTGTTATTACTCAGCGATGTTATTACCTTGACAAGACCTTTAGTGTGAGAAGGCTTGGCTGAAGTCCAGTAAATGGCTTCTATCATTGAGGCCACTCCAGTCATGAGTCTCTCTAACTCCTATCAGTGTGCTGTGAGGCTTTCAGAGGGACTGTAATGGACTCATTTGGCTCATGTGTGTGTGTGTGTGTGTGTGTGTGTGTGTGTGTGTGTGTGTGTGTGTGTGTGTGCAATGGATGACTCAGCTAAACTGGTATAATGGCCACACATGCTTGAGGAAGATGGATGCTGCAGTTAAATGGAAGCTGATGGAAGTTGACCACTGGCGTCCTTCACTCTGAGTGACCACTATGTACTCAGACACACACACACACACACACACACACAGACAGTACAAGTCAAATTTTGCACACAACTACTCATTCAAGGGTTTTCTTTATTTTTACATTTTCTACATTGTAGAATAATACTAAAAACATCAAAACTATTAAATAAAACATGTGGAATCATGTAGTAACCAGAAAAGTGTTAAACAAATCAAAATATATTTTAGATTCTTCAAAGTAGCCACCCTTTGTCTTGATGACAGCTTGCACACTCTTGGCATTCTCTCAACCAGCTTCATGAGGTAGTCACCTGGAATGCTTTTCAATTAACAGGTGTGCCTTGTTAAAAGTTAAATAGGGGAATTTCTTTCCTTCTTAATGTGTTTGAGCCAATCAGTTGTGCTGTGACAAGGTAGGGGTGGTATACAGAAGATAGATTTTGATTTGGGAAAAGACCAAGTCCATATTATGGCAAGAACAGCTCAAATAAGCAAAAATAAATGACAGTCAATCCGGAACATTTCAAGAACTTTGAACGTTTCTTCAAGTGCAGTTGCAAAAACCATCAAGCACTTGGATGAAACTGGCTCTCATGAGGACCGCCACAGGAAAGGAAGACCCAGAGCTACCTCTGCTGCAAAGGATAAGTTCATTAGAGTTACCAGCCTCAGAAATTTCAGCCCAAATAAATGCTTCACAGAGTTCAAGTAACAGACACATCTCAACATCAACTGTTCAGAGGACACTGTGTGAATCAGACCGTCGTGGTCGATTTGCTGCAAAGAAACCACTACTAAAGGACACCAATAAGGAGAAGAGACTATAAGGAGAACACGAGCAATGGACAATAGACCGGTGTAAATCTGTCCTTTGGTCTGAGGAGTCCATATTTGAGATTTTTGGTTCCAGCCGCCGAATCTTTGTGAGGCGCAGACTAGGTGAACGGATGATCTCTGCATGTGTTGTTCCCACCGTGAAGCATGGAGGAAGAGGTATGATGGTGTTTTGCTGGTGACACTGTCAGTGACTTATTTAGAATTCAAGGCACACAACCAGCACGGCTACCACAGCATTCTGCAGCGTTACGCCATCCCATCTGGTTTAAGCTTAGTGGGACTATCATTTGTTTTTCAACAGGACAATGACCCAAAACACACTTCCAGGCTGTGTAAGGCCTATTTGACCAAGAAGGACAGTGATGGAGTGCTGCATCAGAAGACCTGGCCTCCACAATCATTCGATCGCAACCCAATTGAGATGGTTTGGTATGAGTTGGACCGCAAAGTGAAGGAAAAGCAGCCAACAAGTGCTCAGCGGCGTCTGGTAAGACAAGGAAGGGGTGGTGGTCGATGTATTTTTGTAAACAACAGCTGGTGCACGATATCAAAGGAAGTCTCGAGCTATTCCTTGCCTGAGGTAAGGTTTCTCATAATAAGCTGTAAACCACACTACCTACCGAGAGAGTTTTCACCTGTATTCTTTGTAGCTGTTTACATATCACCACAGTCAGGCTGGCACTAAGAAAGCATTGACTGAGATGTATTCCGCCATTAGCAAACAACAAAACGCTCACCCAGAGGCGGTGCTCCTAGTAGCCGGGGACTTTAATGCAGGGAAACTTAAATCAGTTTTAACAAATTTCTATCAGCATGTTAAATGTGCAACCACCTATACTCCCCACACAGAGACGCATACAAAGCTCTCCCTCTATTTGGCAAATCTGACCATAATTCTATCCTCCTGATTCCTGCACCAGTGACTAGATCAATAAAAAAAAAGTGGTCAGATGAAGCAGATGCTAAGCTACAGGACTGTTTCGCTAGCACAGACTGGAATATGTTCCAGGATTCCTCCAATGGCATTGAGGAGTACACCACGTCTGTCATTGGCTTCATCAAAAAGTGCATCAATGACGTCGTCCCCACCGTGACTGTACGTACATACCCCAACCAGAAGCCATGGATTACAGGCAGCATCCGCACTGAGCTAAAGGCTAGAGCTGCCGCATTCAAGGAGTGAGACTCGGAAGCTCATAAGAAATCCCGCTATGCCCTCCGACGAACCATCAAACAGGCAAAGCATCAATACAGGACTAAGATTGAATCGTACTACACCGGCTCTGACGCTCGTCGGATGTGGCAGGGCCTGCAAACCATTACAGACTACAAAGGGAAGCACTGCCAAGAGCTGCCCAGTGACACGAGCCTACCAGACGAGCTAAACTACTTCTATGCTCGCTTCGAGGGAAATAACACTGAAACATGCATGAGAGCACCAGCTGTACCGGAAGACGTGTGAGTAAGACCTTTAGACAGGTCAACATTCACAAGGCCGCAGGGCCAAACGGATTACCAGGGCGTGTACTGCAAGCATGCGCTGACCAACTGGCAAGTGTCTTCACTAACATTTTCAACCTCTCCCTGTCCGAGTCTGTAATACCAACATGTTTTAAGCAGACCACCATAGTGCCTGTGCCCAAGAACACTAAGGTAACCTGCCTAGGACTACCGATCCGTAGCACTCACATCTGTAGCCATGAAGTGCTTTGAAAGGCTGGTCATGGCTCACATCAACACCATCATGCCAGAAACCCTAGACCCACTCCAATTTGCATACCGCCCCAACAGATCCACAGATGATGTAGTCTCTATTGCACTCCACACTGCCCTTTCCCACCTGGACAAAAGCTCAGCGTTCAACACCATAGTGCCCTCAAAGCTCATCAATAAGCTAAGGACCCTGGGAATAAACACCTCCCTCTGCAACTGGATCCTGGACTTCCTGATGGGCCGCCCCCAGGTGGTAAGGGTAGGTAACAACACATCCGCCACGCTGATCCTCAACACAGGGGCCCCTCAGGGGTGCGTGCTCAACCCCCTCCTGTACTCCCTGTTCACTCATGACTGCATGGCCAGGCACGACTCCAACACCATCATTACATTTGCAGATGACACAACAGTGGTAGGCCTGATCACCAACAACAACGAGACAGCCTAAAGGGAGGAGGTCAGAGACCTGGCCGTGTGGTGCCAGGACAATAACCTCTCCCTCAACGTGATCAAGACAAAGGAGATGATTGTGGACTACAGGAAAAAGAGGACTGAGCACACCCCCATTCTTATCGATGGGGCTGCAGTGGAGTAGGTTGAGAGCTTCAATTTCCTTGGCGTCCACATCACCAAAAAACTAACATGGTCCAAGCACATCATTACAGTCGTGAAGTGGGCACGACAAAACCTATTCCCCCTCAGGAGACTGAAAAGATTTGGCATGGTCCTCAGATCCTCAAAAGGTTCTACAGCTGCACCATCGAGAGCATCCTGACTTGTTGCATCCCTGCCTGGTATGGCAACTGCTCGGCCTCCGACCGCAAGGCACTACAGAGGGTACCAGTACATCACTGGGGCCAAGCTTCCTGCCATCCAGGACCTCTATACCAGGCGGTGTCAGAGGAAGGCCCTAAAAATTGTCAAAGACTCCAGCCACCCTAGTCATAGACTGTTCTTGGCAAGCAGTACCGGAGCGCCAAGTGTTGGTCCAAGAGGCTTCTAAACAGCTTCTACCCCCAAGCCATAAGACTCCTGAACATCTAGTTAAATGGCTACCCAGACTATTTGCAACTTTTGACTGGTACTGTATATACATACATACACACACATAACGTAGCCACCCTTTGCATTGATGACAGCTTTGCACACTCTTGGCATTCTCTCAACCAGCTTCACATTGAATGCTTTTCTCACACTATGAGCATGCACACACCCAGTACAAAGCAATATCCTGTGCTTATTGCCTACTCAGTCTAGCCTCTTTCCCTCACCTTGAGAATTTGTAGAACACATTATCTCTCTCCAAAGGCTTTTATGCAATTTTAAGTGTATATGAGTTTGAGAGAGAGACTTGGGTACAGAGGTGGCGGGGGGAGAGATGGAGTAGAGGTGGCAGGGGAGGAGGGAAAGGGAAGAACAGAAGAAGAAAAAAAGTTTTTCTGCTGATCTAAGCGGTTTTCCGGCAGAACCTGGGAAAAGAGTGTGTCGACTCGACCTAATCACAGCCCCTCCCCACACACAAAAACATGCAAACTCTCAGATACCACCACAGACTGGGTGCATACGGTAGGCAGGGCTGGTATATGTGCTCTGACTGTCATGATGTCAGTTTCAGCCTTTGGCTGTGTCTCAATGAGCTGTCTCTCACTCGCTCACTCTTTCCCTCCTTCCATCGGTCTCTGCTTCAAGGGGTTTGGTTTTAGGCCTCTTTGAAGTAAAATAACCCACAAATGATTGGCACCCAACTAGCTCACTTTCAGAGGTGTGTGTGTGTGTGTGTGTGTGTGTGTGTGTGTGTGTGTGTGTGTGTGTGTGTTCTCTCCCAGACCAATCACCGGAGGCCAACTTCACTATGACATCATCCTCCTCTCAGGTTCCTCTACTCCAGACAGTCTTGAGTCTGCCCTCTGTCTGCCTAACACAAACAGATGCACGCACACACACAAACAGGAGCATGCTCACACACATACAAAAAGGACAATAACACCCCCACCATGTGAGTGTTTCTATTTTCTGTGCATTAACTTCCCCATAACTTGCTCTATGACCAGTCTCTGTGCTGTATCATAATATATCTTCTCTACCCAACCCTACTGAAAAGTCTGTATTCTCTGCCTCTAGTCAGTCAAATATAGGAAGTAGTGGTTAGTTTGTCTTACCTGCGGCTTGAATTGAATAAAAACAAATTACATAAAATAGACTAAAGTCCACCGTCTCAGTTGACTGTGTAAAACTTACATCTTTAACCACAAGCAAACCATTTTGGACTTCCTCCATAATAGTAATTTCACAAAACTTTGGTCATGTTCCAACAGTCTTGAAAATCCATGGTTTTCCTTCAACCTTCTAACTCCCCTTCCAGTAATCACCAAGGGAAGGAGATGTGGTAATTAAGCCTTCTAGGACTATGGGGACCAGACCCCTTCAGTTAATAAGATAATCATTCTGGGAGTCTGACCTTTGACCCCAGCACACAAGGGGTTAACCTCTTTGGGCTAGGGCGCAGTATTTTGACTTAAACTGCCTGTTACTCAGGCCCAGAAGCTAGGATATGCATATAATTGGTTAATTTGGATAGGAAACACTCTAAAGTTTCTAAAACTGTTAAAATAATGTCTGTGAGTATAACAGAACTTATTTGGCAGGCAAAAACCCGAGGACAAACCATCCAGAAAAAAAAAGGATTCAGCCCACCACTGTTTCCAAAGGCTGTCATGTTTAATATGAAGGGAAAACCTCCCAGATTGCAGTTCCTAGGCCTTCCACTAGATGTCAACAGTCTTTAGAAAGAGTTTCAGGCTTGTTTTTGGAAAAATTAGCTAGAATTTGTAGTTTTTCCAGTTGGCTCCCATTTTGGCTGTAGTGTTTTCATGCACGTGGATGAGAGTGCGTTCTTTGTTGTTTATCTCCATTAAAGACAATAACAATTCTCTGTCTTAAATTTTATCGTTTATTTACGTATTAGGGTACCTGAGGTTTGATTATAAACATTGTTTGACTTGTTTGGAGAAGTTTATTGGTAACGTTTGGGATTCATTTTGTATGCATTTTGAAGGAGGGAAACCCGTGGATTATTGAATGAAGCGTGCCAGCTAAACTGAGTTTTTGGGGATATAAAGAAGGACTTTATTAAACAAAAGGACCATTTGTGATGTAGCTGGGACCTTTTGGAGTGCCAACAGAAGATCTTCAAAGGTAAGGCATTTATTTTATCGCTATTTCTGACTTTCGTGGCGCACCTGCCTGGTTGAAAAATGTTTTTAATGGAAATCAATCAAAACAAAGAATGCAACAGAATGCAAAAGCAGTAGTATATCAAGTACAGAACAAACCAAAGCAGAAAACTGAAAAAGAGTGAAAAGTTAATAAAGCAGTAGAGTATAGGAAGTGTATAGTTCAATGTCTTGTGTCTCAGGAAGATAAAAGACAGATAAGAGAGCCACTTCCCTGAGGAAATACCAGGGGAGTAGAGTCATCCTGTATCAGCACACACAAATGTGAAGCTTCGCACACACATTTTTATTTAACTAGGCAAGTTAGAACAAATTCTTACAATGAAACCCTCCCCTAACCCGCACGACGCTGGGCCAATTGTGCGCCGCCCTATGGGACTCCCGATCACGGCCTATTGTGATACAGCCCGGGATCAAACCAGGGTCTGTAGTGACGCCTCTAGCACTGAGATACAGTGCCTTAGACCGCTGCGCCACTCAGGAGCCTATACACATTCCTGTTTTTCTGTGTCTTTTCTATCAATACCGAAATGCCACCATGCAAAAATAAACATCCATGACTGGAAACTGGCCCTGAGCACAGTGAAAGAGAGAGCGCGAAAGAGAGCGAGAAAGAGCGAGACAAAGTATGTGTGTGTGTGTGTATCTGTTGTAGTAGTGCTCCATGCCCGCACCTGGCCCTCTTGTCCCGTTCCTCAAGCCTAGAGGGGTGCAAAAAAGAACCCCTTGTCCAAAAAACTGGAGGTACACACATACAACCACACACACACAATACAGAGCACTCCAGCCCGCCCAAGCTCACTGAGGAGGGAGACAAGAGACAAGAGAACCAGAGCAGAGGAATTAATGTTGAAGCACTGCATTCTAGATACCAGAACAGAATTAATGTTGAAGCACTGCATTCTAGATACCAGAACAGAATTAATGTTGAAGCACTGCATTCTAGATACCAGAACAGAATTAATGTTTTAGCACTGCATTCTAGATACCAGAACAGAATTAATGTTGAAGCACTGCATTCTAGATACCAGAACATAATTAATGTTGAAGCACTGCATTCTAGATACCAGAACAGAATTAGCACACCAAAATGCTTTTTTTTGTTGCTTTTCTGATATATGTTTGTTTCAATCTCATGTACACACACTTACGCATGAACAGATGTACACTTACGAACAAACATGCAACCACACTGACACAGAAAAGCACAAACACACCATGCAACCAAGCAATTTAGTGCAGCACAACTCTGTAAAAGGCCTGTGATGTAGACTTATGTGCAAGAACACGCAGGGGAATACACCACCACAACTCTTCATCTCGAGCAAGAGAGGTGTGTCCTTTGTGTAAGTAGGCAAAGAATACAGTCGTGGCCAAAAGTTTTGAGAATGACACAAATATTAATTTTCACAAAGTCTGCTGCCTCAGTTTGTATAATGGCAATTTACATATACTCCGGAATGTTATGAAGAGTGATCAGATGATTTGCAATTAATTGCAAAGTCCCTCTTTGCAAATGAACTGAATCCCCAAAAAACATTTCCACTGCATTTCAGCCCTGCCACAAAAGGACCAGCTGACAACATGTCAGTGATTCTCTCGTTAACACAGGTGTGAGTGTTGACGAGGACAAGGCTGGAGATCACTCTGTCATGCTGATTAAGTTCGAATAACAGACTGGAAGCTTCAAAAGGAGGGTGGTGCTTGGAATCATTGTTCTTCCTCTGTCAATCATGGTTACCTGCGAGGAAACATGTGCCGTCATCATTGCTTTGCACAAAAAGGGCATCACAGGCAAGGATATTGCTGCCAGTAAGATTGCACCTAAATCAACCATTTATTGGATCATCAAGAACTTCAAGGAGAGCGATTCAATTGTTGTGAAGAAGGCTTCAGGGCGCCCAAGAAAGTCCAGCAAGCGCAGGACCGTCTCCTAAAGTTGATTCAGTTGCAGGATCGGGGCACCACCATGACAGGAATGGCAGGAATCAGAAATGGCAGCAGGCAGGTGTGAGTGCATCTGCACGCACAGTGAGGCAAAGACCTTTGGAGGATGGCCTAGTGTCAAGAAGGGCAGCAAAGAAGCCACTTCTCTCCAGGAAAAACATCAGGGACAGACTGATATTCTGCAAAAGGTACAGGAATTGGACTGCTGAGGACTGGGGTAAAGACATTTTCTCTGATGAATCCCCTTTCCGATTGTTTGGGGCATCCGGAAAAAAGCTTGTCCGGAGAAGACAAGGTGAGTGCTACCATCAGTCCTGTGTCATGCCAACAGTAAAGCATCCTGAGACCATTCATGTGTGGGGTTGCTTCTCAGCCAAGGGAGTGGGCTCACTCAAAATTTTGCCTAAGAACACAGCCATGAATAAAGAATGGTACCAACACATCCTCCGAGAGCAACTTCTCCCAACCATCCAGGAACAGTTTGGTGACGAACAATGCCTTTTCCAGCATGATGGAGCACCTTGCCATAAAGCAAAAGTGGTAACTAAGTAGCTCGGGGAACAAAACATCAATATTTTGGGTCCATGGGCAGGAAACTCCCCAGACCTTAATCCCATTGAGAACGTGTGGTCAATCCTCAAGAAGCGGGAGGACAAACAAAAACCCACAAATTCTGACAAACTCCAAGCATTGATTATGCAACAATGGGCTGCCATCAGTCAGGATGTGGCCCAGAAGTTAATTGACAGCATGCCAGGGCGGATTGCAGAAGTCTTGAAAAAGAAGGATCAACACTACAAATATTGACTCTTTGCATTAACTTCATGTAATTGTCAATAAAAGCCTTTGACACGTATGAAATGCTTGTAATTATACTTCAGTATTCCATAGTAACATCTGACAAAAATATCTAAAGATACTGAAGCAGCAAACTTTGTGGAAATTAATATTTGTGTCATTCTCAACTTTTGGCTACGACTGTACAGCCCTGTTCTGGAGGGAGAGATGGAGAAAGAGAGAGAAAGAGAAATAAAGAGATAAAATGAAGGAGGGGTGTGGGAGTCCTGCTGGTCAATAATAAACATCTATTGATCGCTGCAGTACATCTGAAACAAGCCAGGAGGAGTATCGGCTAGTGCTGAGTATCGGCTAGTGCTGAGTATCGGCTAGTGCTGAGCGATTAGTGCTTTTTGACGTTGTTAGGTTTAGGTTCGATTATGAAAAAAATAATCACGGTTTTCATCATTTATTTTAAACATTAAATGCATTATGAAATAATGAGATTAAAATGATTAGAGCTTTTTCATGGAAATTCTAAAGCCAAAAATGTTGAACATTCAACTGCCAAAACATTGAAAATATTCCATTGTCTCTGTCAGATCAACATTGGGTAGACAAAAGAAAAATAAGAAAGTTGTGTATATTACTTACTTTTATTTGATGACTATATCATCTCATTCCTTAAAGTCATCATCTCATCTCTGCTGAGGCAGTAGCAGCCAACCAGCCAACCATCTAACATGATCTCTGTTCTCCCCATACTGTACTGTCTTTAGTCATCCTATTTTGCTAGGCTAGCCTTCCTACGTGGTGAAGAGCTGTCTGACAATCATTTAACTCGTTTTTCAAAGAAGATGAGGCATACTTTCACAAACTCTCTCTATCCCCCTTTCTCATCGTTGTGTTGTGTACATATGCGGTATGGGTGTAATCTAACCTAACGTAGCATGCCTAAAAGTGTATCCATATCTGTCTGAGACAGAAAATAGCAGGCTCAATGGATTATGGTCGTTGTAGTTAATTACAACGTTTCTGCGCTGAATTAGGTTGAATATTGGCTTAATGAAAACTACAACTTTCTTCAGCCCAACATTCCATTTAGTTAACGACTTAATTTCTCTCATTAATTATTTGATTTCTCTAGAGAAACGGCATGTTAGGCTTAAAAAAAAGATTTTTAAATAAACTAAATAGAATTCAAGTAATTGAACCGACGTCAGTCAATTAGTTGTTTAATAATGCATAAAACATTTTATCAAACTGCTGACTGAAGATGGGACAGCCGGGCATTCATGCGGTTGAATCCGTTTCTGCAGTAACATGGACTCTTATCGTGATGACACTGTTGCTCCTTGCTGAAACAAGCAAGGTGTTGTAGCAAACGAGCACACATAGAAAGGTTCAGCAGCAGGACACAGAAATAGAATCTATGGCAGCACATGCAGTCAGGAGCAACACATGCAGTCAGGAGCAGAGGAAAACACATGTTACGTTACAGCCTTATTCTAAAATTGATAATAAAAAATCCGAAGCAATCAACACACAATACCCCATAATGACAAAGCGAAAAACTGTTTTTTTGAAATGTCTGCAAATGTATTAAAAATAAAAAACAGAAACATTGTATTTACATAAGTCTTCAGTCCCTTTGCTATGAGACTCGAAATTGAGCTCAGGTGCATCCTGTTTCCATTGATCATCCTTGAGATGTTTTTACAACTTGATTGGTGTCCACCTGTGGTAAATTCAATTGATTGGACATTTTTTTATATATTTTTTGGTTATATTCACCTTTATTTAACCAGGTAAGGTAGTTGAGAACAAGTTCTCATTTACAACTGCGACCTGAACAAGATAAAGCAAAGCAGTGCGACAGAAACAACAACACAGACTTACTTACACATGGAATAAACAAGCGTACAGTCAATAACACAATAGAAAAAAAAGAAAGTCTATATACAGTGTGTGTAAATGGCATGAGGAGGTATGGCAATAAATAGGCCATAGTAGCAAATAATTACAATTTAGCAGATTAACACTGGAGTGATAGATGAGCAGATGATGATGAGCAGATGATGGTGTGTAAGTAGTGATACTGGTGTGCAAAAGAGCAGCAAAGTAAATAAAAACAATATGGGGATGCGGTAGGTAGATTGGGTGGGCTATTTACAGATGGACTATGTACAGCTGCAGCGATCGGTTAGCTGCTCAGATAGCTGATGTTTAAAGTTAGTGAGGGAAATGTAAGTCTCCAGCTTCAGTGATTTTTGCAATTCGTTCCAGTCACTGGCAGCAGAGAACTGGAAGGAAAGGAGGCCAAAGGAGGTGTTGGCTTTGGGGATGACCAGTGAGATATACCTGCTGGAGCGCGTGCTACGGGTGGATGTTGTTATCGTGACCAGTGAGCTGAGATAAGGCGGAGCTTTACCTAGCATAGACTTATAGATGACCTGGAGCCAGTGGGTCTGGCAACGAATATGTAGCGAGGGCCAGCCGACTAGAGCATACAGGTCGCAGTGGTGGGTGGTATAAGGCGCTTTGGTAACAAAACGGATGGCACTGTGATAGACTGCATCCAATTTGCTGAGTAGAGTATTGGAAGCTATTTTGTAGATGACATCGCCAAAGTCGAGGATTGGTAGGATAGTCAGTTTTACGAGGGTAAGTTTGGCGGCGTGAGTGAAGGAGGCTTTGTTACGAAATAGAAAGCCGATTCTAGATTTGATTTTGGATTGGAGATGTTTGATATGAGTCTGGAAGGAGAGTTTACAGTCTAGCCAGACACCTAGGTATTTGTAGTTGTCCACATATTCTAGGTCAGAACCGTCCAGAGTAGTGATGCTAGTCGGGCAGGCGGGTGCAGGCAGCGAACGGTTGAAAAGCATGCATTTGGTTTTGCTAGCGTTTAAGAGCAGTTGGAGGCCACAGAAGGAGTGTTGTATGGCACTGAAGCTCGTTTGGAGGTTAGTTAACACAGTGTCCAAAGAAGGGCCAGATATATACAGAATGGTGTCGTCTGCGTAGAGGTGGATCAGGGAATCACCCGCAGCAAGAGCGACATCGTTGATATATACAGAGAAAAGAGTCGGCCCGAGAATTGAACCATGTAGTACCCCCGTAGAGACTGCAGAGGTCCGGACAACAGGCCCTCCGATTTGACACACTGAACTCTATCTGAGAAGTAGTTGGTGAACCAGGCGAGGCAGTCATTTGAAAAACCAAGGCTATTGAGTCTGCCGATAAGAATACGGTGATTGACAGAGTCGAAAGCCTTGGCCAGGTCAATGAAGACGGCTGCACAGTACTGTCTTTTATCGATGGCGGTTATGATATCATTTAGTACCTTGAGCGTGCCTGAGGTGCACCCGTGACCAGCTCGGAAACTGGATTGCACAACGGAGAAGGTACGGTGGGATTCAAAATGGTCGGTAATCTGTTTGTTAATGACTCCAACCTAAGTGTATGTAAACTTCCGACTTCAACTGTATATATATATATTTAACTTTTTTTGTTGTTGCCATTTTGTTATTACGGAGACTGCGGTCACTTGGACTGGCCAATTACAGTCATCCAAAATTCCATGACCGTCACAGCCGTAGGTGTAAGTGTGTGTTGCACATACCATCAGGTCAAGTACTAGTAAGTAAGAAGTTAAATTCTGCGCAGTGGCACAACTTTCCCACACCTAAGAGTGCTCAGCACATATTTAGATCCACTGGGGTTTGAGTTACACACACACACACACACACACACACACACACACACACACACACACACACAAGGTTTATAAGTGGTGATGGTGATAGACTACAATATGAAAAGTTCTCCAAAATCAGCACCCTGGATAGTGTGAAGTAAATCTCCACGCTTCCGCCAGACGTGCCGCAGAGAGACCTAAGCGTAACACCTTCAAATCTTAACATAAGACCATTTGGAGACAGTAAAATGCTAGCCAGAAGCTGGGAAAAGACTGCAGCTCCGCTATGCAATCCCTGCTTTATGGTGTGTAGCTTACAGACAGACAGAGGATCCCCCCTCCCCTCTCCTCCATCATACACCCATCCCCTCCTCACATTCCTCATTTGAAGCACAAGAATCACTAGTAAAAACAGCCAGGGGAGTGGAGCTAGAGGTGTTAGAGAGGCAGGGGCAGTGTTGCTCAGGCCTGAGCCCCTGAATAAAGCCAAGTGAAGCCCTGGGCACACAGGAGGATTACCGCGCTGTCCGACGCCATTATTCATGTTATTACAGAGCACTATCATCTGGAGCGCTGCGCTGCCTCGCCCTGTCAGATCCACCTTGTCCAGAGGGAGAGAGTTTATTTCATAAACTCATTCAGAGCGTGTGGATCTGGGATGAGTGAATTACAGAGATACAAATCAGAGAATCCACGAAACAAAGGGGCTCAAAGGAAAGCTTTCTTAGACTAACATTGGGGGGGGAAAACAATTAGGATTTGGAGCCTGAGGAAGTTACAAGCTAAAGTGGCTAGCTAGCTAGATGCTAATCATATCCATCGTCCAGAATTAGGGCTCTCAAACAATTTAAAATAATTCAAATCGAGTTAATGGCATTAGTTAATCACAATTTAGAATGTGTCAAAATTTGCCCCCCCAAAAAACAATAAATAATCTGTATCAGAATGTTTTTAAATGGCATTTTCACCATAAAACACAAAAGTCACTGTAACATTACAGCTACTAATAGTACCCGCAAAACACCAGTCTCAACGTCAACAGTGAAGAGGTGA
The DNA here is from genome assembly GCF_045679555.1 of Salvelinus alpinus. Taxonomy (NCBI): domain Eukaryota; kingdom Metazoa; phylum Chordata; class Actinopteri; order Salmoniformes; family Salmonidae; genus Salvelinus; species Salvelinus alpinus. Next base: position 35,800,179 of record NC_092099.1, on the reverse strand, counting down.
CGCCGGGATGCTGGCCTTCTAGGCAGAGTTGCAAAGAAAAAGCCATATCTCAGACTGGCCAACAAAAATAAAAGATTACGATGGGCAAAAGAACACAGACACTGGACAGAGGAACTCTGCCGATAAGGCCAGCATCCCGGAGTCGCTCTTCACTGTTGACGTTGAGACTTGTGTTTTGCGGTACTATTTAATGAAGCTACCAGTTGAAGACTTGTGAGGCATCTGTTTCTCAAACTAGACACTCCAATCTACTTGTCCTCTTGCTCAGTTGTGCGCCGGGGCCTCCTACTCTTTCTATTCCGGTTAGAGACAGTTTGCGCTGTTCTGTGAAGGGAGTAGTACACATCGTTGTACGAGATCTTCAGTTTCTTTGCAATTTCTCGCATGGAATAGCCTTAATTTCTCAGAACAAAAATAGACTGACGAGTTTCAGAAGAAAGTCCTTTGTTTCTGGCCATTATGAGCCTGTAATCGAACCCACAAATGCTGATGCTCCAGATACTCAACTAGTCTAAAGAAGGCTAGTTTTATTGCTTCTTTAAATCAGAACAACAGTTTTCAGCTGTGCTAACATAATTGCAAAAGGGTTTTCTAATGATCAATTAGCCTTTAAAAATGATAAACTTGGATTAGCTAACACAGCGTGCCATTGGAAAACAGGAGTGATGGTTGCTGATAATGGACCTCTGTACGCCTATGTAGATATTCCATTAAAAATCAGCTTTTTTACAATGGTAATTTTCAACATTAACAATGTTTACACTGTATTTCTGATCAATATGGTGTTATTTTAATAGTGACGACCCTCCCACTCTGCCTGCCGTATTCTTTCTCTTTGCTCTCGTTTTCCTTATTAGTATGCCGGTGGGCGGAGCCGGGAGGGTCGTCAGCGACATGGGACACACTTGGGCCCGGGTGTGTCCCAGGATAAATACACCACTTCCCCATTTATGGAGGAGACTCTCTCCATGCAGACACCTTTATAGATTTTGTTGTGGTATTTTTGGTGGCCTTTTGTTTGGACACCTTTCAACAAACCGCATTATCACATTTACGCATGCAAACACTCACACTACTGATTACACACACCATTGTTAATTGTATTTAGTTTACTTCATTTAATAAATATATTTTGTTATTCCTTGTCTCCCTTTTGTTATGAACTTCGAGCCGGTTCGTGACAAGTGGGGGCTCATTCGGGATAATAAGGTTGGTTCCTAGACATTTTGGTGTATAGCACTTTGTTGCATTATGAAGGACTAATACTAGTGTCATTTGGCTTACTAGTATGTGTGGTGTTTGGGAGAAAAGGTGGAGTTAATGTTAAATTCTATAGATGCTTTGTTTGTATCTTTTGTTACAGTTTTTGAGTTTGGTAGGCCCAGTATTGGTTGCCTTTGTTTGTTTTTGGTAAACTTGCCACTGCGGTGGATAGTGTGCTGTGTTGGAGAGAGTACATTGGTTAGTTTCCAGGCCCCTGCCCAGCCTGGAAACTCTTGCTTTACTCGCTGTTGGGACATTGGTCTGAGGTGAATACAATTGGCTGTGTACCTCAGTGGGAGATTTGGGTAGGGTAGTGACACTTACTACCCGGAGCTATAACCTTTTTCCCCTGTTAGGCTTAGCGACGTGTTTCATTTTGGAATACGATGGCCATGGTTATTTTGTCTGTTATTTTTGTGTGGTGTCTGTGGACTGAGCAGTTGTCTCGGGGGCACATCCGTGGCTTGGGGGAATCTGCCAGGGTGCTGGGTGGTTTATTTCCTTGCCAGTGGGCTACAGTGCGCAATTACCCACCGCAAATCTGCATGAAGACTAGGGTTGAGTTACTGTAGGTTTTGGGGAAGCTCCATATATATCTCATCTCTCTTCTGTGGTGCCCAGTGTGATTGTCACTTCTCTTGTGGTCCGGTCTGGTGTGTTCAGCAGAGCGGAAGAGCGAGATATATATATTTTTTTTGTATTTACTTCTGACTATGGCGTCTAATTCGCTTTCCATCAGAGGAACTGTTAGAATTAAGTAATAAAGAACAGCTGTTGAAGATCGCTAAACACTACAAGTTTAGTCAAAATCGGGCCAGTGGTGTCTGAGATATCGCGTGGGTTAGCTAGACCATATCCCTGGGCATGTGTGCCAAATCAAACAGGTCAAGAGATAAACGTGCCCGTTAGCGCGCCACCATGTAGTCGATATGAATGTTCTTGCATATGTTGAGTCTTGACAGTGTTTTCAACATGTATACCCACTTTTGTTACAATACAAATATCCATGACTGCTTTATATGCATTTATGTGCCAGAACGTCCACATTAATGTTTTAGGTACTAGTCTGGAAAATATTGCGTTGAAACCTTTTGTCCATAGATGCCACAAATCAAGAATTGCGCAAATCAGTAACTCGGTGCCAGAAGAGAAGCGCCTCAAGTGTTTTTCACAAAATTGTAAATGGCGGAAAATCCATCATGGCATATCTTATGAATCGCAAATTAGTTATTTGTGAGAGGGACTTATATAAACTCAGCAAAAAAAGAAACGTCCCCTTCTTCAGGACCCTGTCTTTCAAAGATAATTCGTAAAAATCGAAATAACTTCACAGATCTTCATTCATTCACAGATCTTCATCTTCCGTAAAGGGTTTAAACACTGTTTCCCATGCTTGTTCAATGAACCATAAACAATTAATGAACATACACCTGTGGAACGGTCGTTAAGACACCTACAGCTTACAGACGGTAGGCAATTAAGGTCACAGTTATGAAAACTTAGGACACTAAAAGAGGCCTTTCTATTGACTCTGAAAAACACCAAAAGAAAGATGCCCAGGGTCCCTGCTCATCTGCGTGAATGTGCCTTAGGCATGCTGCAAGGAGGCATGAGGACTGCAGATGTGGCCAGGGCAATAAATTGCAATGTCCGAACTGTGAGACGCCTAAGACGGCACTACAAGGAGACAGGTCAGAAAGCTGATCGTCCTCACAGTGGCAGACCACGTTTAACAACACCTGCACAGGAACGGTACATCCGAACATCATAGCTGCAGGACAGGTACAGGATGGCAACAACTGCCCGAGTTACACCAGTAACGCACAATCCCTCCATCAGTGCTCAGACTGTCCGCAATAGGCTGAGAGAGGCTGGACTGAGGGCTTGTAGGCCTGTTGTAAGGCAGGTTCTCACCAGACATCACCGTCAACAACGTCGACTATAGGCACAAACCCACCGTTGCTGGACCAGATAGGACTGGCAAAAAGTGCTCTTCACTGACAAGTCGCGGTTTTGTCTCACCAGGGGTGATGGTCAGATTTACATTTATCGTCGAAGGAATGAGCGTTACACCGAGGCCTGTACTCTGGAGCAGGATCGATCTGGAGGTGGAGGGTCCTTCATGGTCTGGGGCGGTGTGTCACAGCATCATCGGACTGAGCTTGTTGTCATTGCAGGCAATCTCAACACTGTGCGTTACAGGGAAGACATCCTCCCTCATGTGGTACCCTTCCTGCAGGCTCATCCTGACATGATCCTCCAGCATGACAATGCCACCAGCCATACTGCTCGTTCTGTGCGTGATTTCCTGCAAGACAGGAATGTCAGTGTTTTTCCATGGCCAGCGAAGAGCCCGGATCTCAATCCCATTGAGCAGGTCTGGGACCTGTTGGATCGGAGGGTGAGGGCTAGGGCCATTCCCCCCAGAAATGTTCAGGAACTTGCAGGTGCCTTGGTGGAAGAGTGGGGTAACATCTCACAGCAAGCAATTGGCAAATCTGGTGCAGTCCATGAGGAGGAGATGCATTGCAGTACTTAATGCAGCTGGTGGCCACACCAGATACTGACTGTTAGCAGTGAGAGGACGTTTCTTTTTCTGCTGAGTTTACCTAATTTCATGACTTTTCAAAGTTTTAATTGTCAATCTCTTGTTATAGCACCACCATCTGGCCAATCAGTGTAAGTGTAAATGTAGGATCTTTATGGCAAGACACATCATTCACCCATGTTATTCAAAATTGGGCCAGTGCTGTCTGAGATATCACATGTGACTAATGTACCAACGGACGGAGACAAAACCACAGTCAACGTTCCCTCTAAGCTGCATACAGCTCCCCTGGGACTGCAGCGCAGAAGAAATATCAACCCACGCAAGAAGCACAAGATTGAACTTCACTTTCCCTTTAGTTAACACTATCAACGTTTCCATCTACTGTAGGAATTGCCAATATTAGCAATTTCAATGCAACATAGCGAAACTTAACTATGCAAGAGATTTTCTTATAGGCAGAACGCACCGGATGGGGGATTCTATTGCATTGATAGGCACGACTCAGCTGTACTCTACAGACAGGTGTGACAACCAATCAGAGCTGCAGTATCCCTTTATGCAAATAGATCATTGCCATATATGGATCTGTGCTATTCCTTTGAACTGGATTGCGTTTACAGCATGAGTGGTCACGAGTAGATGCTCTTGGTTTTGAGATCCAAGCGAGAGCTGCATGTAGCCACGTGTGCACATTTGTTCCTTATATTTGCTAGTAAGTGAATTATTAGCCCAGTTATAGCTAATTTTAATTATCCTCTTAGGCACCAGAACCTGATAAAACAAAACCAAACCAAACCTGGAACCAATGCTACGGTTAATCAGAGAGGGGACAGCAGGGGAAAGCGGTAACTGAATTAGCGGGAGCTGTCTGTGTTAGCTATTAGCCTATCTGTCCTCTTAAACGGATGGGGAGAGCTAATGGCTGAACTAGCCTAGCTCTTATTAGCGAATAAGACGAGCTGCTAGGTCTGGCTTCCAGTTATGATTTATACTCCAAGCTCTGATATTAGTATTCATTATTGCTATGGGGAGTGACAATTACCTTAACATCCTGATGGGGGAACTCAATAAAACCAGACCATTATGAGACTATTATAACTATGCTTAGAAATGCAGGAAAACCCAGAAAAACTACTGATGGATATTGTTAATGCAAACTAGCCACTTACCTACTGCACTGTTGAGCAACCCAAAATACAGCCCAACCAGTCAACCAACAGATAATCTCACAGCACCGTTAACACGAGCAGATAATGGAGTCTCAGAATCATTTTACACACCAACCATTTCAAGGACAGACAGTCCATCGGATACAGTGCAGCCAGCTAGTTATAGCTACAGGCAACCATTATGAAACACAGACGCATGTCTGTTGTCTGACACGACTTCAATAGTGATCAGTTGCTCAGCCTACCTGGTCTCATTTGCCTTCCTGTATGTGAAAAGTCAAAAGGCCTAGTTTCTCTGGCTGGGTAGTGATGCAAGAAGAGCACTGCTACAGAAATCTATTAGCCTCTGCTGCTTTCTAAATGCAGCATGCCTGAATACTGTACAAATGACGTATCTAAGATAGCTACATAGTACATGAGCACTGGAGAGAGACACACACGGCAGTATTTTACTCCTTTCTTCTTTCCATTCCATTGGGTTATAGGGGTTAATACAGAAAGCATATGTATTCTTTATCAAGCCTCGAGGGGAGGTGTGTGTGTGTGTGTGTGTATGACTGTGAATGTAGAGTAGGCCTACAAATGCATAGTGTAAAGCATCAGTGCATTCTTGCATGAATGTGCACTCTCAGCGAGGACGGAAACAATCGGAATCGGATGCATCTGGTTTTTAGGGGAGATGGAAGAGATCCTTTGGACGTTAAGGCAACAATCCATCTTAACTCCTCCACAACTACTGGATTGGTTGAACAGTGCAGAAGGGAATCTCCCGATAGTATTTATTTTCTCTCGTCAGGACCAGAATGTGGGGAATCCCACTCAGGCGTTTCTTTTATGCCTGCTACGTAAGGTTAATGAATGTGTGACTGGAGAAGTGTACATCTGGAAGAGTGTGTGAGGGAGTGTGTGTGTGTTTGTGAGTTGGTTCTTCTATTCTTGTGGGGACCTAAAATCCCCCAAAGGATAGTAAAACAAGGAGAATTCCCACATCCCCATGAGGACAAAGGCTATTTTAAGCTTAGCGGTTAGGTTTACAATTAGGTTTAGAGCAAAGGGTTAGTGGTTAGGTTTAGGGTTTGGGTTACGAGTTAAGGTTAGGGTTAAGGGGAAAAAAAAAATTTCAACGGAAATAAATTGTAGGTCCCCATGAGGATAGAAGAACAAAACATGTGTGAGTGTGTGTGTGTGTGTGTGTCATCTTCTTGACTGGACACACAACAGTGCAGGGGTGGCGTGGTGTGCATATTCTCATTCCCATAAGACATAAACCTCTGGCTGCACTACAGAGTGCAAGGATTGCATCACCATGGAAACAAGCCAACATCATAATCCTGATTTAGCTCTGTCATAAAGACCAATCTATAGAGGTCAAAGGTCAGAAAGGTCTCCAACCTACCCAAACACCCACACTATTTCTAATCATATGTATTGTACTCATGCATCATTGAGTGGCAGTAATGTGATGGAAAGACTGAGAGGACAGGTAAAGATGAAGAATGCTGCATGGTGGTCCTGGCGGTGTATATAGGTGCAGTTTGACAGAGACAGGGTTGCCCCGTCCACTCCACTCGGCCGGCTGGGTTTATAATCTGTTTCTCTGTTTGGCCTGTATGACTACCAATTACACACAGCGAGAGGCTGCAGCACACACACACACACACACACCACCAACCTTCCCAGGGCCAAGGGGAGACCCTCCCATACCAGCTCCTTTAAGTGCACTGAGCAATAACATCACCGCACACGCCAAGCTCCAATCACAGAGGATCGTATGGAGTATGATATCGAAGACACTCCAGCCAATGACAAACCAGGGATTCCTGCTTCCTTCCCTTCCCCTTGACGACTCATCCATGTAAAGTCTTTGGACTCGTCATTCTCAAAGGAGTGGATAGGCGGGATAGGATCCTGGATAACTATGCGTCAGAAAGAAAGAGGAGCTATTCTGGATGTGTCTGTAGGTGGATGCTAAAGGAAAACTAGCAATGGGGAGAATTTGACAGGGAGAGTCAAATGCTTCTGAAAACCAAATTAAAAACTCTCTCTCTCTCTCTAGGATCTATCCTGCTCGGTCATTTCTCCACGTCTCCCAGACAGGAAGCTGCTGTCGGGGCCTTTGAGTCCACCAGGCCTCCTCAAGGCTCCATAACCGTCCATTTTGTGGGAACAAGTGGGGTGATATCTAAACCACTGGAAATTTTTACACAGGCATTTTTATCACCTCCTCAAAGGGCTGGGTTTATGATAAATATATGTCCTTGTGATGAGGTTTCATATTCACAGTAATAAAAGAGTGCCTCTTTGGTGCAGGGAAGGGCGAGGCTCAGTTAATTAAGACAGAGTTGTTTTAACCGCCAGTAAAAACAAATGCCAAAAAAAGAGAAACGGGGAGTGAGAAACATTACACTGGAGATTGGATAACAGTCCTTGAGAGGAACACAGTGCCCGGTGTTGTTTCGTCGAGATTTTCTTTCTCACGGCACGCAATGATGGCTAGTCTGACACAATGAGCCGCTTCAGAGAAGAGCTTCTTCCCCAAAGCTGAGCAGCTGCAGGACACAGAATTCTGCTCCGGCAACGCCATAGACAGCCCAAATGATTTAAGTTGACCAACTTTGCCAAGAACTGCACAAGCATATACATGGTCAGCAAAAGTGCTGTGAAGTTGTGTGAACCATAGAAGTTGTGATAGAAGAGAGCATTCTGTTCGGGCAATGGCTTTGGAAAGCCAAAAATGTATGGGTCCTCTTTTACAAAAACCAGAGTCCTTTTCAGGCAACTGCATGGACAGTCCGTACTCTGTTGGTCTTCTTCTCTACCAAAAACACGTATTGTAGGCTACTGTGGTCCTTGTGACATCCATTATAAAAAGCTTTAGCATTGGGAGGTAGAAGATGGGGAGTTGTCATAATGAAGCTTATCCACCCTCTCAGTTCCAAAACAACACATACCAACATGTCAACAAGGAGACATTAATGCTTGTTGTCGCACCGGGTCAAACCCCGGCCCTCTTAGTGAGAGGGTGACACATTCAACACCCATCCACCTCCTGTTCCAAGGGAGTAACCCAAAAACAAGGCCTCAGACTGGGTGTACCTCCGGGATCTGTACTGGTACCACTCATTAAGGTGGGCGTTTACAGAATAGGATACAGTCAAAGTACAAGGTCATACAACGAACATACAAAAGCTGACTATTGTGTGCTTTGTTAGCTATACACTCAGGAGGCTGAAACCTGTGTTTGTCTTAGATTAGGTGTCTATTTTAATACTAATATCACCAATCATAATAAACACACAATCCAAGGCTAATAATAGCAGACAGCATTTTGTCCGCTATTCAGACCCCTAATGCAGGAGCAGAGCTTCACCGGCTTCTTCCTTCTGTAAACATGTACACAGTGCAAGGGTTCTTTCAGTCTGTCTGTCTGTGTGTGTGTGTGTGTGTGTGTGTGTGTGTGTGTGTGTGTGTGTGTGTGTGTGTGTGTGTGTGTGTGTGTGTGTGTGTGTGTGTGTGTGTGTGAGAGAGAGAGAGAGAGAGAGAGCTGGGCGATATGGACAAAATCCAATTGCGGTAAATTGCTTGAATTGATGCGATAACGATAAATAGAACATTAATCTGCACCACAGTTTTGTTTATTTATCCTTTTAATAACTAGTTAGATGGTTGGAGCCATCAATCTCCCAGATTATCAACCTTATTTCATGTCAAACTTCACATTTCTTATCGTAATGAACGATATCAGCAAAATGCCTGTAATAAGTGATCGTATGGTCATTGTCGATACTTTTCAGTTAATCATACCAGCTCTAGTGTGTGTGTGTGTGTGGGGGTGTGTGTACTAAAAAAAATATGCCTGTGTATTAAGTGTGTACGCCTATGAGAGACCGTATGCGTGTTATCGTGGTTGGAGGACTCAACAGAAAGATGGATTTGAACGTTGATCGCTCTTAAACTGAGCAAACAGCTGTGAAGGGCTGTTAGCGCAAAACCCTGATTCCTGGGCTAGCCTAGCGCCGTGGAGGCCTCACCCTGAACCACTACCCAGATTACATATGACTGTAGCCCCCTGCCTCTGCCTGAAACACATACTAACCCACAATGCAGCCCTGCTGCGCTACAAAAATAGCTGTTAATCCACAGCGAGAGGAGAGGCAGACGGAGAGAGCAGTTTAACCCTTCCCGTGCCAGTCTGCCAGATACCAGCAGCGCTGGGGTTAATGAGCTCCCAGCCTCCTGCATCTGGTCTGACAAAACCTTCTGTCATTTAGGCTACACATCCAGGAAACAGGGGATCATTTATTTAGATGGCTAGGAGAATGAGAGAGGGGATTACAATAGAGGATAGAGAAGAGAATGGAGAGATGGGAGAAGAAAAAGGGAGAGGGGGAAAAATAAAAGATTTAACCATATGCCCATCAAGGCAACAGTCTGTAAACCCTGTCGTAGGGTTCTGTTAAGGTAAACTTGCCTCTTCTCCCTTGCATCCTCATCAGCATCATCAGCCTCGGTCTGTCCTCAATTCCCCCTCCTCCATCAATCTGTTCTCCATTATGATGTCCCCCTATGCTTTATCCTCACAGAATGCTTTGCATGAGATGACAGAAAATAACAAATCCTTCCTAAAAATAGGCCTGAGCTACAGTCCACAAGGAGAGAGAAGTTTGGCTGTGATTATAATGGTATGGAAGGGAAGAAGAAAAGTGCTGATGGTAAAACAGATTGGTGGTTGGAAGGTGTTTTTAAGGACAGCATTAGCCACTAGTCAGCAGGAGAGCAGACAGAATAGGAGCCAAATCAGCACGACATGATAAATAGCTTTATTTTACGCAATCTGTTACTGCCTCGCCAGAATATTACATTATTGTGGTTTTTAGGGGGGGGTGATCTGATTCTCAGCAATGGACCACTGCCGGTACAAAAACAAACACACTCCCCTATAAAGCACTGTGGGCTTGTGAGTCCCGAGCTCATAAATTGTCCCAAAGCAACTGTGCACAACAGCACTCAGGAGAGAGATAGAGCTCGGCAAATCTTTGCCATTAACACCACTGAAGCCATTAACACTTTCCTACTGGGCCTGACACAGATCAACTGATTCACTAGCTCGGTCACTCTCTCGCTTCACTCAGGGGGAGCGGTCTAATATAGCAGCTATACCTGTCTGCCTCACAAGTTGCCATGGGACCATGGTTGCCAAGGGCTTGTTTTAATCATATGGAGGGGGTGGTGGTGTTAGTCATGAAGAAAAAGAGAGTGAGAAAGAGGGAGGGAGAGAGAGAGAGCAATTACAAAATGATTACAGTGCAGAGCGATGCCATGATAATAAAAAAAAGAATGAGGCCTTCACAGAGAGAGTGAGATATTTACCAAGTAGGAAGAGGGGGAAGGGAGGTAGTAGATGGGGAAAACATTGATACAGTTACATATCGCAATATTTTTGGAGGATATTTTTTTCGATATTTGACTACAAGTATCGATTTGTTATATATATATATTTCATACATGTATCATATTTTTTACTACTGTAGGTAGCGTTAGCTAGGGCTAGTCGGCTGTACTGGCACCAAAACTCCAGTATTTTTCATCCTATACCTTGTTCTCTTTTTAAAGTGAGCCAACATGTTTTCAGCACTGTTATTTCCCTGACTGATCAAAACTTGTTTTCTCGTGCTATCTCGCCTCTCTGCAGAAGATATATAGTGAGCAAAATGTTTGGAACATCAAATTGCAATAAAATCTCAGTACATATAGAATCGGGAGACGCAATGCATATCCTATAGGCACAATACATATCGTCTCATCCCCAGCCCTAGGAGGGATGATGAAAGAGAGGGAGTAAGGGAGGGAGAGAGAGGGAGAGTTCTATGAGTACACATATCTTCCGTGCATCCAAGGCATTTATGTGTTGTTGACTTCCATTGATGCTTTTTCCGCTTGACACACACACACTCATGCACACACGCCACAAACACACACACACCACAGTGATGAACATAATATTTACTGTGATGCATTACTGTTGTTGAGTAGCATTCCTGACCCACCCTTTAGTGCCACAATCTGGGGTCTGATTTTCCCTCATTCATAAGTGTGTGTGTGTGTGTGTGTAAAAAGTGAACCTGTGGAACTACTGAATAACATTAGCTAACACAGTTGGTCATCTGAAGAGTTTCTTCTAACACCTCAAGTCAATACCAACGAGATAAAGTCACCGTCTCACACGACATCACGTGAGCCACCTAATGTATGTGCGCACACAATATGGTGGCTTGTATCATGTCATTCTGAAGACATGCACTGTCAGTCTGTCCGTATGTCTTCTTGTCAGAGTCTGACATACAAACGCAGATTAGGGATGGGTATCCTACTTTGCGAACTGCTAATGCCATTAACAATTGGTTAGCCGAGGCTAGCTAGACGGGTTCCACACTGAAAAGATGCTAAAACATTAGTTTGACAAAGACAAAGAGCGTATTTTCATCAGAATCATTAAGCATAGTCCTTCTCACCAAACAGATGTCCTGGCTGTGATTCATCACCATGCACTGTTCAATGTGGAGTTGTTCATCCACTCAGAACATAAGAAATAAAATGGCAGAATAATCTAGATCAAACCTAGCGAAATGACAGATTTTGATTTGTAACCCTGAAATGTTTTTATTTCAACTTGCCCAATTGAGCCCAGTTTCAAATGATCACTCTTTGAGAATAACTGTTCCAGACGCGCGTCACTTCACACTTGCAACTTTTATCATTTGAAAAAATATTCTGTTCTAGATCACATCATGTTTTTACCATAAAATAGGTGGGTCTGAATGTGATAAGGGCTTGGGAAATAACAGCGTGTTGTCTGTTAATTAACAAATAAAAGGCTATGTCATTGCACAGCTATAGGCTTCTTCAAGCAAGCGCCACTGCTGAGGTTATTGCCTTTCTGAAGATTGTGTTCCATGATATAATATAACCAGTTGATATTACGGGTTAGGTAAATTCATCTTGAAAAGGCATTGGCTTTTTCATTGACTGAATATACAGTACATACAGTTGAAGTCAGAAGTTTACATACACCTTAGCCAAATAGATTTAAACTCAGTTTTTCACAATTCCTGACATTTAATCCCAGGAAATATTCCCTGTTTTAGGTCAGATAGAATTACCACTTTATTTTAAGAATGTGAAATGTCAGAATAATAGTAGAGAGAATTATTTATTTCAGCTTTTATTTCTTTCATCACATTCCCAGTGGGTCAGAAGTTTACATATACTCAATTAGTATTTGGTAGTATAGCGTTTAAATTGTTTAACTTGGGACAAAGGTTTTTGGTAGCCTTCCACAAGCTTCCCACAATAAATTGGGTGAATTTTGGCCCATTCCTCCTGACAGAGCTAGTGTAACTGAGTCAGGTTAATAGGCCTCCTTGTTCGCACACGCTTTTTCAGTTCTGCCCACAAATGTTCTATAGGATTGAGGTCAGAGCTTTCTGATGGCCACTCCAATACCTTGACTTTGTTGTCCTTAAGCCATTATGCCATAACTTTGGAAGTATGCTTGGGGTCATTGTCAATTTGGAAGACTCATTTGCGACCAAGCTTTAACTTCCTGACTGATGTCTTGAGATGTTGCTTCAATATATCCACATAATTTTCCTTCCTCATGACGCCATCTATTTTGTGAAGTGCACCAGTCCCTCCTGCTGCAAAGCACCCCCACAACATGATGCTGCCCCCCCCATGCTTCACAGTTGGGATGGTGTTCTTTGGGCTTGCAAGCCTCCCCCTTTTTCCTCCAAACATAAAGATGGTCATTATGGCCAAACAGTTCTATTTTTGTTTCATCAGACCAGAGGACATTTCTCCAAAAAGTACGATGTTTGTCCCCATGTGCAGTTGCAAACCGTTGTCTGGCTTTTTAATGGCAGTTTTGGAGCAGTGGCTTCTTCCTTGCTCAGCGGCCTTTCAGGTTATGTTGATATAGGACTCATTTTACTGTGGATATAGATACTTGTGTACCTCTTTCCTCCAGCATCTTCACAAGGTCCTTTGATCTTGTTCTGGGATTGATTTGCACTTTTCGCACCAAAGTACATTCATCTCTAGGAGACAGAACGCGTCTCCTTCCTGAGCGGTATGATGGCTGCGTGGTCCCAATGTGTTTATACTTGCATACTATTGTTTGTACAGATGAACGTGGTACCTTCAGGCATTTGGAAATTGCGCACAAGGATGAACCAGACTTGTGGAGGTCTACAATTTTTCTTCTGAGGTCTTGGCTGATTTCTTTTGATTTTCCCATGATGTCACGCAAAGAGGCACTGAGTTTGAAGGTAGGCCTTGAAATACATCCACAGGTACACCTCCAATTTAATCAAATGGTCAATTAGCCTATCAGAAGCTTCTAAAGCCATTACATAATTTTCTGGAATTTTCCAAATTGTTTAAAGGCACAGTCAACTTAGTGTATGTAACCTTCTGACCCACTGGAATTGTGATACAGTGAATTATATGTGAAATAATCTGTCTGTAAACAATTGTTGGAAAAATTACTTCTGTCATGCACAAAGTAGATGTCCTAAGCGACTTACCAAAATCTATAGTTTGTTAACTTCTTTATGATAGGGGGCAGCATTTTCACTTTTGGATGAATTGCGTGCCCATAGTGAACTGCCTCCTACTCTGTCCCAGATGCTAATATATGCATATTATTATTACTATTGGATATAAAACACTCAAAGGGAATATTTATGATGTAATTTCGTATTTCTGTTGACTCCAACATGGCGGAGAAATGTTGTTATGTTTGAGCGCCGTCTCAGATTATTGCATGGTGTGCTTTTTACGTAAAGTTTTTTTAGAAATCTGACACAGCGGTTGCATTAAGAACAAGTGTATCTTTAATTATATGTAAAACATGTATCTTTCATCAAAGTTTATGATGAGTATTTCTGTTATTTGACGTGGCTCTCTGCAATTTCTCCGGATATTTTGGAGGCATTTCTGAACATGGCGCCAATGTAAACCGAACTATTTCTGCTTTTTGTGACTACTATCTTTTGCTGGGAAAATGGCTGTGTTTTTCTGTGGCTATGTACTGAGCTAACATAATAGTTTGGTGTGCTTTCGCCGTAAATCCTTTTTGAAATCAGACATGTTGGCTGGATTCACAACATGTGTAGCTTTAATTTGGTGTCTTTCATGTGTGATTTCATGAAAGATAGATTTTTACAGTAATATATTTGAATTTGGCGCGCTACATTTTTTTCTTGCTTTTGGCCAAGTGGGACGCTACCGTCCCACATATCCCAGAGAAGTTAACAAGAAATTTGTGGAGTGGTTGAAAAACGAATTAATGACTCCAACCTAAGTGTATGTAAACTTCTGACTTCAACTGTACATACAGTGGGGAGAACAAGTATTTGATACACTGCCGATTTTGCAGGTTTTCCTACTTACAAAGCATGTAGAGGTCTGTCATTTTTATCATAGGTACACTTCAACTGTGAGAGACGGAATCTAAAACAAAAATCCAGAAAATCACATTGTATGATTTTTAAGTAATTAATTTGCATTTTATTGCATGATATAAGTATTTGATCACCTACCAACCAGTAAGAATTCCGGCTCTCACAGACCTGTTAGTTTTTCTTTAAGAAGCCCTCCTGTTCTCCACTCATTACCTGTATTAACTGCACCTGTTTGAACTCGTTACCTGTATAAAAGACACCTGTCCACACACTCAATCAAACAGACTCCAACCTCTCCACAATGGCCAAGACCAGAGAGCTGTGTAAGGACATCAGGGATAAATTGTAGACCTGTACAAGGCTGGGATGGGCTACAGGACAATAGCCAAGCAGCTTGGTGAGAAGGCAACAACTGTTGGCACAATTATTAGAAAATGGAAGAAGTTCAAGATGACGGTCAATCACCCTCGGTCTGGGGCTCCATGCAAGATCTCACCTCGTGGGGCATCAATGATCATGAGGAATGTGAGGGATCAGCCCAGAACTACACGGCAGGACCTGGTCAATGACCTGAAGAGAGCTGGGACCACAGTCTCAAAGAAAACCATTAGTAACACACTACGCCGTCATGGATTAAAATCCTGCAGCGCACGCAAGGTCCCCCTGCTCAAGCCAGCGCATGTCCAGGCCCGTCTGAAGTTTGCCAATGACCATCTGGATGATCCAGAGGAGGAATGGGAGAAGGTCATGTGGTCTGATGAGACAAAAATAGAGCTTTTTGCTCTAAACTCCACTCGCCGTGTTTGGAGGAATAGAAGGATGAGTACAACCCCAAGAACACCATCCCAACCGTGAAGCATGGAGGTGGAAACATCATTCTTTGGGGATGCTTTTCTGCAAAGGGGACAGGACGACTGCACCGTATTGAGGGGAGGATGGATGGGGCCATGTATCGCGAGATCTTGACCAACAACCTCCTTCCCTCAGTAAGAGCATTGAAGATGGGTCGTGGCTGGGTCTTCCAGCATGACAACGACCCGAAACACACAGCCAGGGCAACTAAGGAGTGGCTCCGTAAGAAGCATCTCAAGGTCCTGGAGTGGCCTAGCCAGTCTCCAGACCTGAACCCAATAGAAAATCTTTGGAGGGAGCCGAAAGTCCGTATTGCCCAGCGACAGCCCCGAAACCTGAAGGATCTGGAGAAGGTCTGTATGGAGGAGTGGGCCAAAATCCCTGCTGCAGTGTATGCAAACCTGGTCAAGAACTACAGGAAACGTATGATCTCTGTAATTGCAATCAAAGGTTTCTGTACCAAATATTCAGTTCTGCTTTTCTGATGTATCAAATACTTATGTCATGCAATAAAATGCAAATTAATTACTTAAAAATCATACAATGTGATTTTCTGGATTTTTGTTTTAGATTCCTTCTCTCACAGTTGAAGTGTACCTATGATAAAAATTACAGACCTCTACATGCTTTGTAAGTAGGAAAACATGCAAAATTGTCAGTGTATCAAATACTTGTTCTCCCCACTGTATATGGCAATTTAGCAATTAGGATTTGATATCTGTAATGGTTGACAAATTAGGCATTGTTGAGCACTGTTGGCGTATAGATAAATGCACACTTTTTTTCCAGTGTGGGCCTTGTGTTCTAAAAAATAGTTTAAAAAATGTCAAATGCCCATCCCTAAAGCACGCACCAGTCACAGCCCCTGAGCTGAGTGCAGTGCAGAAGTAGGCCAAGTGATTTAAAGCAGGACGCTCACCCTCAGCCTTAACCCACCACTGTCTGGCACATAACTTACACACGTGGCACAGCTAACTCTATGTAGGGATGAGAGAAGAAAGGGAGGAGGGAAGGGAGAGAGAAATGGGGATGGGGGATTTAGAAAGAAAGAGTGCAAGAGACAGACGGGATCAGAGAGAGCCAGAGAGATAGGTGAAAACTAACAGTGAGAAAGACAGAAGTCTTGGGGCACCTTCATGGCCATTCATTCAGTAGAGCTAGGGATTCACCACCAGTAACACACTTCTATCCAAAAATACCCTGGTCCATCTTCTCTCTATTACACCACCCAGGGCTCTCTCCTCCCCTCCCATCCTCTGCCAGCTGGTCCTGAGCCCAGCAATTAAAGACCTGCCTAAACCACTCTACCTCCCTGTTTCCTCCGGGTATGGCCCTGCTCCACATGAAACTGATAGGGGCTGAGCATGACAGGCATCAGATGGGCTTACCTGCAGAAAGAGAGATGAGGGGAGCAGGTGCTAGCCCTCCTCTTTGTCTGGACTTGCCCTACAGTATGTGGTGAGCGGTGAAAGTGTGCTTTTGTTTTTGGGGAAGAGGGGGTGGAGAGGTAGTTACAGGTTACCAAGTCAGTTAAAGGCTGACTTTCACTACACTGAGAATCGCTGTGTGGAACTGGAAACAGATGACCCATTACGCACACACACACACACACCTACCTTGGAGAAAACAGTGCATCACAACAGGGAACCAGAGTTTAAATGAAGTACCATACTGTCCAGAACCCTGAGACAAAACCATGGCAACTCATCACCATGACATCTATACCGCACCCCCCTAACCTACCACCCACTTCCCCTCAATGAATACTCCCCCACCACCTGTGCAACTGAGACAAACTTAGTCAGAACTGCAAGGCTTTTGTGGAGAGACAGGAGAGAGGGGGAAGGTCTTTGTGAAGTCAGTTCAATACCTTAGCAGTACCCTTGGGAAGGGGGTCGCAGTGCTGTATATAAGCTGGCTGGCGGGAGAGGATTGCAGCAGTTCTTTCCCTCTTGTTAAAGGCAGTGTTGGCATGTAGAACACCTTGCTAGTGAGTCTTCCAGCTCAGAGCAAAGAGTTGGCACAGACAGAGGAGAGGAGGAGAGAGAAAGAGGCTGCCCTTCTCGTGCCTGGTGTCAAAATGCCCACGGCTGCATCCACAACCACAATGAGACTAGGCTTTCACTATTCACCTCCACTGTAGCAAACAGGGTGGTGAGTGTGTGTTGTTTGTGTAGATGTGCATGCATGCATACACACACACACACACACACACACAGTACCAATCAAAAGTTTGGACACACCTACTCATCGAATCATGTTGTAACCAAAAAAGTGTTAAACAAATCAAAATATATTTAATATTTGAGATTCTTCAAAGTAGCCACCCTTTGCCTTGATGACAGCTTTGCACACGCTTGGCATTCTCTCAACCAGCTTCATGAGGTAGTCACATAGAATGCAATTCAATTAACAGGTGTGTGTTGTTAAAAGTGAATTTGTTTGAGCCAATCAGTTGTGTTGAGACAAGGTAGAGGTGGTATACAGAAGATAGCCCTATTTGGCAAAAGACCAAGTCCATATTATGGCAAGAACAGCTCAAATAAGCAAAGAGAAATGATAGTCAATCAATACTTTAAGACATGAAGGTCAGTTAATGCGGAAAATGTCAAGAACTTTGAAAGTTTCTTCAAGTGCAGTCGCAACAACCATCAAGCGCTATGATGAAACTGGCTCTCATGAGGACCGCCACAGGAAAGGAAGACCAAGAGTTACCCCTGCTGCAGAGGATAAGTTCATTAGAGTTAACTGCACCTCAGATTGCAGCCCAAATAAATGCTTTACAGAGTTCAAGTAACAGACACATCTCAACATCAACTGTTCAGAGGACACTGCGTGAATCAGGCCTTCGTGGTCGATTTGCTGCAAAGAAACCACTGGTAAAGGACACAAATAGACTTG
The DNA here is from genome assembly GCF_045679555.1 of Salvelinus alpinus. Classification (NCBI taxonomy): domain Eukaryota; kingdom Metazoa; phylum Chordata; class Actinopteri; order Salmoniformes; family Salmonidae; genus Salvelinus; species Salvelinus alpinus. Next base: position 35,781,979 of record NC_092099.1, on the reverse strand, counting down.
CTTGGGCCAAGAAACACTAGCAATGGACATTAGACTGGTGGAAATCTGTCCTTTAGTCCAAATTTGAAATTTTTGGTTCCAACCGCTGTGTCATTGTGAGGCACAGACTAGGTGAATATGGCGCTGTACAACGTGACGGTCGGGAGTACAGTACTGGGCTATTTAGCTAAAGAATCCTTGTGTCGTGTGGGCAGGGCACGCAGGAGACTGGGGTTCAATTCCCCGACAGAGAGGAAGGAGTAGGCTGTCCTTGTAAATAAGAATTTGTTCTTAACTGACTTGCCTCGTTAAATAAAGTTTACACTAAGAGCATAACATTTCTGCACACTAATTTTCTTATCTAGTCTAACCAATACCCAAACGGAGATTAAGTGAAAATAAAATATCATTGATTTATCAAGACCAGTCCCCATGCTCGTCTCAGAGCAGCGCGAAACGGTGCTAAAATCCTATTGCTTCCAACTTCAATATGCTCTTTAAATAAATAAGACCTACACCACTTTTAACAGCACATTACTCAACACTAGTGAGACTCATTTTGCCTACGGTAGGCCTACAGTATATCGTAAAAAATTATGTGACTCTGCCAATAATTACATATAGAGGATTGGAGGATTCTAAATTAAAACCAAAAGCCACCTCATGCGTCTCCCGGTGGCGGCCGGCACGGGTATCGAACCTGCATCTGTAGCAATGCCCATCTACTCCGGAGCAAAGTATCAAAATACAGAGAGGTGTTGGTAAAGGTATGTTGTCCTGCTAATAGCCCATAATGGGCTATTATAATACTGTACATGGTGTCCAGGTCAGGATAACTAAGACATTTCTTTATTAAAGACTATCAGAAAGAATGTTGGTACGTATTTATTTTGATCCAAAGCCATGAATGAGTGAGTCACTCAGCTTTATGTAGATGCCGGCTATATGACTGTGTCATCAACTTGATAATATATAATGATATTTTGGAGGTTATTTCGTCTTCAAAAAACGGAAGAGAGCGATTGCAATCTGAATAATGGCCAAAATAATATTTGTAAAGGCAAAAACATTTCTTTCTGTTTTTAGAGGGAGGGAAACGCTGGGCCAATTGTGCGCCTCCCATAAAGGCCAAAACATAGCTCTGCTAATATCCATCATGGTGCTGTACAACGTGACCGTGTGTTTGAAAGAGTATTTTCCAGTAAGCAACAATTTGTTTACCTTCATTAGACAACTTTGTTCCAATATTTCTGTAATTCACTGATATTTATTCCCATAGTAATTCGTTATGGATCCATAACTAAATAAACATCAGCAGTTTGAAAGAACATTTTTATAATTATTTTATTAACGAAAGCATTAAGATGTTGATGAAGAAATACTGTACTGTTGTTTTGAGTTGGAAATGTAACACTTCAGAGTACTTAAGCATCGAATACATTGCAGGTAGGGGGATGTTCACACCTACAGTAGCCGGGCTATAGTGTCTGTTGTCCTGCTAATCGGGCCACAAGTGTTTGAAAACCTGTTTTCAAAATGCCACCAGCTGTCCATCACTACCGTAAATAAAAGCACAGCACCTTGTTTACATTCTTTATTGTAACCACAATGTCACAAATAATTTGTATCTACATTTCCAATTACTTTTAGTAATTTTAGTTTGGGATTAATTTTAATAATATTATGGTGTTTCTTTTCCAAGGAAAACGAAAAACACTCTGGGTTTCAATTACGATGGAACGAAAAATATGGCGCTGTACAACGTGACGGTCGGGAGTACAGTACTGGGCTATTTAGCTAAAGAATCCAGTGTCCTGCGGGAGACCGGGGTTCAATTCCCCGAAGGGGAGGAAGGAGTAGGCTGTCCTTGAAAATAAGAATTTGTTCTTAAACTGACTTGCCTAGTTAAAGGTTGCAATAAGAGCATTACATTTCTACACCATCATTTTCTAATCTAACCAATACCCAAACAGGGATTCAGTGAAAATAAAATCTCATTGATTTATCAAGACCAGTCCCCATGCTCGTCTCAGAGCAGCGCGGAACGGTGCTAAAATTCTATTGCTTCTAACTTCAATGTGCTCTTTAAATAAATAAGACATACACCCCTTTTAACGGCACATTACTCAACATTAGTGAGACTCATGTCGCTTACGGTAGGCCTACAGTATATTGAAAAATATGACGTGACTCTGCACCAATAATTACATATAGAGGATTGGGGGATATTTCTGTAATTCAGTGATATTTATTCCCATAGTAATTCGTTATGGATCCATAACTAAATAAACATCAGTATTTGTATCATTATTGTATTATTGACTGCATAAAGATGCCATTATTAGTTGTTACATTGTTTTACATTGTTTTTTACATTGAAAAAGGCCATTCTTGAACATGGGGTGAGACATTGGTACTAATTTGTAAATAAAACCAGTTTGTTATTTAGAATGATTTATTTCTGTTTTTAGAGGGAGAAAAACCAAAAACCTACAGCCATCTCATGGGTCTCCCAGTCGAGGCCGGCACGGATACTGAATCAGTATCTGTAGCAACACAGCTTGCACTGCTATGCAGTGTCTTAGACCAACTCAGACGCTGTACAACGTGACTGGTCGGGAGTGGCCTACAGTAAGAGCAAAATAATCCTAACAAAATAAAATAATAAAAACCTTAGTGTAACAACAGTTTTAGTAAGTAATACTGAAGTCGTGCACAATTATCAGTTTCTATTTAGGTTTATGTCGCCCATTCATTGTCAGTTAGAGACACAGTAGGCCCCAAAAGCATAATCAGTGGAGCAATGAAGTGGTGACGCAGGGTACCTTACTAAACCACAAATTACCTCTAAATCCCGCGGCGTAAACTCACAACTTTTAAGAGGAACCACTGTAAGGGCTATTTGACCAAGATGGAGAGTGATGGAGTGCTGCATCAATGACCTGGCCTCCACAATCACCCGACCTCAACCCAATTGAGATGGTTTGGGATGAGTTTGACCGAAGAGTGAAGGAAAAGCAGCCAACAAGTGCTCAGCATGTGGGAACTCCTTCAAGACTGTTGGAAGAGCATTCCTCATGAAGCTGGTTGAGAGAATGCCAAGAGTGTGTAAAGCTGTCATGAAGGCAAAGGGTGGATACTTTAAAGAATCTCAAATATAAAATATATTTTGATTTGTTCACCACTTTTTTGGTTACTACATGATTCCATGTGTTATTTCATAGTTTAATGTCGTCACTATTATTCTACAATATAGAACATAGTAAAAATAAAGAAAAACCCTTGAATGAGTAGGTGTGTCCAAACTTTTGACTGGTACTGTATGTGTGTGCTACTCAGGGTATTCAAATAATTTAAATGTGATACGGGGGAGAGAAAGTGAAAGTCAGTGTCTCAACACAAGCCTGTGTATGTGTACAGTCAGTGCATGCGAAAGTGTCAGTGTTCAAATCAAATTTATTTATAAAGCCCTTCTTACATCAGCTGATATCTCAAAGTGCTGTACAGAAACACAGCCTAAAACCCCAAACAGAAAGCAATGCAGGTGTAGAAGCACGGTGGCTAGGAAAAACTCCCTAGAAAGGCCAGAACCTAGGAAGAAACCTAGAGAGGAACCAGGCTATGAGGGGTGGCCAGTCCTCTTCTGGCTGTGCCGGGTGGAGATTCTAACAGAACATGGCCACGATATTCAAATGTTCATAGATGACCAGCAGGGTCAAATAATAATAATCACAGTGGTTGTCGAGGGTGCAACAAGTCAGCACCTCAGGAGTAAATGTCAGTTGGCTTTTCATAGCCGATCATTCAGAGTATCTCTACTGCTCCTGCTGTCTCTAGAGAGTTGAAAACAGCAGGTCTGGGACAGGTAGCACGTCTGGGTTCAACTCTGAATCTCCATCAGTGTGTGGAAGTATGTATGTGTTAGATAGACTATGAGGATGTATCTTTGTGTGCATATGTGCGTTTGAAGTACACATTCTCTCGGGAGTTTAGAGAGTCTGCCCAGCTACAGGAGGAAGTGCTCTGGTGCTCTGCTCCAATCACAGGCCTGGGTTCTAGTCAGGTGACTTGGGCAGCACTCAAGTGTTGTGAATCAGATTAAAACAACCTTAAATGAGGCCCACAGTCATTCAGTCAGCCAGTCATTAATTTAGTTCAACCAGCCAGTCTGTCAGTCGAACCAGCCGCCTAGCCCTGAAAGTGGAGGGGAAGGGGATGAAAGGAAAGAGGCAGCCCCCAATTAAGAAAAACAGCCATTATAAGAATCAGGGACATATGGAGATTGCATGGAAGTGTGTTAAGTGAGTGTGTGTGGGAAGTGGGAGGAGTTTAAGTGAAGGAAAACTACAAAATAAGACAAATTAAACTTTGTATAAATAAACACACTGATAGATATATTTAAGGTTAAACCGAAATGGAAGACAATAGGGCCGTGGTCAGAAATGTGTTTGGAGGAGATACAACTTTTATGCAATATAAAAAGCCATTAAAACAAAGAAGAGTGAGGTACAACATTACAGCAAGGGTGTCAAACACATTTTGTCTCAGGGGCCGCATCCGGTCTTCAATGAGGGCCGGAAGGCCACACTGAAATTTCCTTGCCATCAAAATTTGCAAAAAATAGTCATTTTTTCTGATGTTCCCTGACTCTCTAGATGTCATTTAGGTGATTATTAGCTAGCTGGACATAAACTGTATGACTGCAGGTCCATTATAATTTTTACAAAGTTTGAATTTGGTTTTAGTCATTTTAAAGTATAGTTCTTTATTTACTCAAACCACTGGCCTGCGGGCCATATGTTTGGTACCCCTAAACTAAAGTGAATACAGCCAGATATACCAACAGTCTCACTACTGAGAGTGGTATAAGCTATTCCAATGGACACCTGCTGTTTTTTGTCTTCTTTTTATGCTACATTCCCCAATCTCTCCCTAAAACCATGTGCCCACACAGATCAGACAGAGTGCCTCAGCCTGCCCCTCCCATCCTTATATCCCCTATACCCAGTCCAGATGGCCTCCCATACAGTAGCATGCTAAACCCTAAAGGCTCAGACAAGCCACAACTGTCATTAAGAACAAACACAACACACCGAGTTAGACTTTAAGACACAGAACCTGAAGATATATACCTAAGAGCTAGTGAATGTCTTGCAGCCAGAAGCCACAAGACAATGTCTCTCATCCTAAACTGCTAGTACCACCATTCATCGGACCTTGCTTGATTGACTACACTAATAGACAGAATACATAAGACAGTCATACTATCTCCTTGTGTCTGAACCCCTCTCAGGCAGAGTGTAGCATTGTGGGGTTTCTCCAGAGCCCGCCCGCTCACAGTTGCCCTTCTGTCTGTCCGGTACACACGGATCTGATGGCAGCTGGCCGGCCACGGCGGACATTTTGGTGTGGAACAGAGAGGCCTTCTCTAGGCCTTATCAGTCAGAAGGAGGTCAGAAATAGATAGCAGAATGAAGGAGCTGTTGTCTGTGAGGCCAGTTAGCACCAGGCTCTCTGTGTCTAACAGACAACTCTTTTTAGAATCAATACAGCCAGGCGAGCGAGCGAGAGAGCAAGAAAGAGGAAGAAAGAGAGAGAGAGAGGGGGAGAAGGAGAGCGACATCTGACTAAGCTAAACCTACTACCCCACACCATGGGACACCTATCAGGACACATCGAACACGCATGACTGATGAACTGACAGTGACATGACATGTGTGCCATTGGACGTGGGTGCGTTCCTGTGTAGACTTATGACTCATAGCCATCTACTGGTCTCCTTCTTGGTTTAGATAGAATAACTCAGAAAAGACTCCTGCATCTCTAGCTAACCCTCTTTAGGGGTAGAGCTACAGCCTCATTTTGAAAGACCTAAAAGCCAGCGGAGCACAATTGTTCTCTACACACTACATAGACATAATACTGTAATGTCTTCTTCAGACCCAATGAAACAATACACGCCTTGCAAAATAGCATTGTGGACTTCAAAGTTGTATCTGTGAAGAAAGTATCCAGTGAGCTGTCAAACCCACACAGAGGAAATAGTGTTTTCACAGAAATGCACTCAAAAAGATCAGTGCTGTCACTGTCTCTGGGAGCTAGAATGGCTGTCTATTTACCCTATTGTCTGAATTTATTAGTCATTGGGCCGCCCTATAACAGAGCATGAACACATACTGAGTGTATTGTATAACAATCTGTCTCTTCACAGGGGACATAAAGATGCTTATGGTTTGGAAATTAATGAGTCTGAAGGCGATCAGGACAAACAAGCAGCTGGTGCTTGTGATGATTGTATTTTGTTGGAGGCACGCAAGCGAAGAACAACGCTTAGCCCTTATTGATCAGGTCTCAACTCCCTTCACTGCGTCTTAATTTTCCTATCATATGGGGGAGGGGAGTGGGTGGGCATGGTGTACTGGGGGCTAGCTGGGTATATGGAAGGACCAAAGCTAGCTTAATAATCAGGGGGACAAGTTAAAAAGGGGGAGGAGGTAAATGGACACGATCTAAATGGGGGGGGTAAAGTTGTCACCCAGTCACATCATGGCCATAAGCTGCTAATTAGACATGGCTATGCATGGCTGGATAATGGGCCAGCCAGCCACCTGACCCTGAGGGCAGTCAGAGGGGTGTCAAGTCAATCTGGGGCCAAAAGCCAGGTCTCTCTCTCTCACTCCCTCCCTCCCTCTTCACCCCCCCCCCCCCCCCCCCCCCTCTTAATTCTCATGGACACAGCCCAGACCTTGCATTCCACAGTGAGGGCTCGTCCACTACTGCCATAGTGGAGGGAGAGGAGGACCGCTGTATGTTTTGCAGCTTTTCCACCTTTCACAGCAAGCTGCCAGGGGGCTAAGCATTTGGCCGAGCCCCTGTGCTTGGGTGGCCGGGCTCTGGGAAGGATAGGACAACTGCAGTCTCTCTATTAAACTCTTGTTAGGGAGAGTTGAGCCAGCGTTTCAGTACGCAGTAGCAGTGACTTCATCTGGGTAGAATGTCGGTATGTTCATGAAGGACCTACACCTGGAGCAGGTAATGAGGGGAAACTAGGTGTTAACCACAAACAGTGTTTTAATTAGGTGGTAGCTAATGCCATGGACTGGTGTGCCTGACATTACAGTGAGAAGGGGCAATCCAGTGTTAAATTTACACTTTCCTTCAGTTTTTTTTAAAGACACCAGCAGGGATGGTGGTTTGAATCAGCAGAGTGTGGAAATGAAAGTCAGGTGAAAAATCAGGCCTTACTTCTTGCCAGGCTTCTAGTACATTTAAGCTGTTGTAAGTAAGTGTAGGTGCCCACTCCAAACTACATGGACACTGCACCGCATCACACCTCCCACCATGGACCGTAACCCTGTTCCTCACTCGCTCTCTCATCTTTGTCCTCTCTCATCTCTTGTAGACCTAAGGCAGATGGAGAAGGAGGTGGTGGAAGGTCAGGGCAGGGGGAGATCTCTAAAGCAGACAGCTCCTGCAGAGCCAAAATTCCCCTGGCCCATCTGTAAAGTGCTGCAACGCTGCCTCTCCGTCTTTGCCAGTATTTACTCTGATGTACGGTATTGATGCCCAACCCAAACATCCGCCTGATAAAAGCCCTCGGTCCCGGAGAGAGGAGGAGAAGAAAAAGCCAGAGTTCAAAAAGCAAGCTCAGCCAACCATGCCTAGGTGCTTCAAACGAATGGAAAAGAGATAAAAAATAAATAAAAAAGATAGACTGACACAGAACCTTCCTTCCGCCATGATCCAAAAATGTGCACTGGACTTTTCCCTTGTAAACTTAATTATAGCTACAGGAGCTGATCTTGAGGTGCAGCCATAAAGGAATGTGTTATGCATAGGTGTGGGTGAGGCACATACAGTACCAGTCAAAAGTTTGGACACACCTACTCATTCAAGGATTTTTCTTTATTTTTACTATTTTCTACATTGTTGAATAATAGTGAAGACATCAAAACTATGAAATAACACATATGGAATAATGTAGTAACCAAAAAAGTGTTAAACAAATCGAAATATATTTTATATTTGAGATTCTTCAAAGTAGCCACCCTTTGCCTTGATGACAGCTTTGCACAGCTTGATGACATCTTGGCATTCTCAACCAGGTTCATGAGGTAGTCAGCTGGAATGCATTTCAATTAAACAGGTGTGCCTTGTTAAAAGTTCATTTGTGGAATTTCTTTCCTTCTTAATGCGTTTGAGCCAGCACAAATAAGCAATCAGACTCATTCGACATCTTTCTCTGTGTCCAAAATGGAACTTCAGATTGACATTGCATCAAACAGTGTGGGGTTTGGCGGTATCCAGATTTTCATATCGTCATACCGTCCTTCTGTCACCCCGGGATTTACTGTATTATCGGCTTGGTACACAAGGAGGCGCCAAAATGCTAAAAATACCATTGGGCATCTATTACCAGAACGCTAACAAAATTAGCACAAGTAATAGAACATTTCCATGGAGGCTGCTAGCTAAATATTCTAAATAAGCACAAACAAAAATAAACTAATTGCAAAGACAGGCAATCCAGCTCATAAAGTTAGACATTTATAGGGAGGAGCTAACCGAAGAGTTTGGTGAGTTTGGACATGCTCTGCTCGGAGAAGAGGGAGGAACAGACGGCCGAGAAATATCATGCTGCGTTTTATAAACGCAGATCTAAAATGCTTCTTATTGTAATTTCTGCTCAGCATCAGACAACTTTTGTGCTTCAGTTGCACTTCTAAACTCAGATGAGAATTCACGAACGGCATTCTATCAACTGACAGCACTCTGACTGATGTGTAGCTAATTTTCTCCTCTCGGTGAAGCCAGACCATTTTTCTCCAGTAAAATGCAAGATTAACTTAGGAAATATATCTTAGGAAATATATCCGGCTACATTCTTTATATGACAGGCCTAAACATTAGAAATATGACGGCCATGCATCGTTTCGCAAAAAAGACCTTGCTATTTAATTGTTAGCTCATTTACTTGTTTGGCTGGCAGTCATAGCGTTACACTTCTGTTGTCATCTGATGAAAATTAATCAATTTTCTGAATGTGTTGCACTAATGTATTTTCTGTTAAGGAAAACTATAGTTGCACATCCCTAATCACTCTGTAGAGGCAAAAAAACACTTGACTTTCAATATAAAACGCAACCCTGTCAATACAGAGCTGGACTCACTTGCTCCCGATTTCTCCCGTTGTGCTATTTACAACTGTTCAGGGTAACTACGTAAGCGTCATAATGTAAAATATGTGACAGGTGAAATGAAGAACGCAATCTACTTTATCTCCTAATGCATTGCACAAGTTGAAAAATATATATATATAAATATCCAAATGTTTTGAAAAACTTCAAATAAATAATTTCAACGGTATTGAATAATCATCCCGTGGCTATTTCCAAATACCCCGGTATACACAGTACACCGCTCAAGTCACCAACTTCTCGTCATTACATGATGACTTCTGGCATTTTTCTACTTCCTCACATCTACCTAACATCCACCAGCTCTCTACAGCAAAGCTGAGGACCAAGCAAACAATATCAAGTTCCTTGAAATAACCATGTCAGACTAACTAGAATTAACTGAACTGTTGACCAGTTGTAGAATGGACTAGACAGTTATTATGAGGGGTTATAATTGGGTTAAAATATTTGCAGAATGGGCCATTACAACTCCTGCTGGGTCTTACCCTCTAAACAAAAACACCTTTCATTATGAGATTCTCTCTATGTTGACTCCAATGCTTCCCACAGTTGTGTCAAGTTGGCTGGATGTCCTTTGGGTGGTGGACAATTGTTGATACACACAAGAAACTAACCAGCATGAAAACCCCATCAGCGTTGCAGTTCTTGACACAAACTGGTGCGCCCTGCACCTACTTCCATACCCCTTTCAAAGGCACTTAAATCTTTTGTCTTGCCCATTCACCCTATGAATGGCCCACATACAAAATCCATGTCTCAATTGTCTCAAGGCTTAAAAAACCTTATTTAACCTGTCTCCTCCCCTTCATCTACACTGATTGAAGTGAATTTAACAAGTGACATCAATAAGGGATCATAGCTTTCACCTGGACTCACCTGGTCAGTCTGTCATTTTCTTAATGTGTTGCATACTCAGTGTAGTTTGTATTTACAAATTGTGTTTGTGCTTCACTGGTTGCCCTTTTCTTGTGGCAACAGGTCACAAATATTCCTGCCGTGAATGCACACTGTGGTATTTCACCTAATAGACATGGGAGTTTATCAAAATTGGATTTGGGAGTTTATCAAAATTGGATTTGTTTTCTTTGTGGGTCTGTGTAATCTGAGGGAAATCTCTCTCTCCACCACAACAGCTGCTGTCCACATAGCTACAAAAAAGGCACACAGCTGCCATTAGCACGTCTGAATATGATTGCCAATCAAAAAGGGCTGTAGATCGAATATACACATGCAGATCCTAACACAAACACACACAGCTGTGGATCAAAACATATGCAAACCCCAAACACACACATAGACTGAGGCACTAAATGAATGTGGGATATGGGAAACTCTCTATTTTAATGACCGAGTAGGCTTAATCCCCCGGCAGCCTTCATGACGTTGGCAGTCCCTAAACAATATGATTTGATGTAACATTTCTTTACGCCCGGTTCTTTATATATAGCAAATTGTTTATGTGCCAGTCCCCAGATCTAAGAAGACATTGTAGCTAGGTACTCATGGTGAAATGATTTCATATAAAACAAGTTGATTCAGTCAAGGATATCATCTGCTCTCAAGAGAAAATGGCTGCTACAGAATGTATGTTTTTAGATTTATGTACAGAGAATATCTGCTACAGTCCCTAAAAGGAAGACAACCTGTCAGCACACACCCAAATGCAGAGTGGATGGTTTTAGACAGAATCAAGATAATGACACACTACAGAAAACTCTTGGTTGTATCTTGATGTTGACATTCTGTGGATTCCTGGAGGGAGGAGGAGCCTGTATCTTCAGTAGCAGTGTGTGGGTAAAATCACCAGGGAAGCCAATGCAGAAGAAAAGGCATATTACAACCTGTGTTGTGATAATTGCCTTGTTTGCTCTATAACCTGTTAGTTCATATGCCTGGACACCGTGATATATAGGCCGAAAGGTCGAGACAATACGCAAACAGTGGCAGAATAAATTCAACCACACAATTCTTTCAGCACAAAACTGGAGAGCAACATCTGTCCGGTGAAGTCCACAAAACATATTGCATGTAGCAAACAGTTACATGACCTACAGCATGGTCAAGCAAAGTAATGTTTCTGACAAATTTTCAGACTACTAATCAACTATTGATTTAGAACCATGGAGAGTTACCGCAAGTCTCAAAGAAAACGGGAGCTGCTTCCACTATTCCAGCACCATTTCAACATCTAATCATCTATGCTTAGTTCAATACAATGACAACTAAAAGATAGCAAAAACGATTTAATCCCATCAACGTAAGCTAAATATGATGTGGCTGTCCATGGTACTGATTTCTGTGTATGTGTAAGTAGAAAAAACATGTTGACTCACTCTACTTGTAGAGAAACGCAATGCCATCCTCCTCTTTCATGTTGCCTAAACGGTCATACAGTACACGCTTTTTTTTTTTTTTTGTCCTAGACTACCTGGCTAAAATACTTGCTCACTAGACTAACTTCCTTTCATGGGCAACGATGTGCCAGGCCAGCTAGCTAACATTAGCATACTATATCTAGCTACATGTTGATCTTCCATCCTCTCAGGCCAGGGGCACAATGTATGAGTTTACGGTTGATCAGAATCGCCATTATAATCATTAGCCAGTACGGAGAATTAAGTAAAACCACAAGTCCAAATCCCTATCTCCATCCATGGCTAAATTAGGAAAGGGACGATTTTAGCCAGCCAGCCACCAGAGGACAACAACACAATGAAATGCAATAAATACATTTTTGTTTTCTGTCAATAATGACATGGCTTGTGATTGGTCTGAAGCCAAACCCAAACTGGCTTCCCTTGATAATTTTTTGGGGTGCGCCAGAACCATTCACAGCTGAGCTCACTCAGTTTAGCTCAACGCTAATTGGCTATTATTTTAATCAAGGGATGCCAAATGCTCGCTGGCTTCCCATGCATTCAATGCTATGGGCGGCAACAATGGCACATTCTTTCTGACCAGACATCAGATAGATACGCTACACAGATAAGCTTTGCCAGCAGCATACCACCATGCATCCCACTGCTGGTTTGCTTCTGAAGCTAAGCAGGGTTGGTTCCTGGATGGGAGACCAGATGCTGCTGGAAGTGGTGTTGGAGGGCCAGTAGGAGGCACCCTTTCCTCTGGTCTAAAAAAAATATCCTATTACCCTGTGTAGGGTGCTGTCTTTCAGATGGGATGTTAAATGGTGGACTGACTCTCTGTGGTTGCTAAAGATCCCATGGTATTTAATGTAAGAGTAGGGGTGTTAACTCTGGTGTCCTGGCTAAATTCCCAATCTGACCCTCATACCATCATGGTAACCTAATCATCCCCAGTTTACAATTGGCTCATTCATCCCTCTCCTCTGTAACTGTTCCCCAAGTTGTTGCTGTAAATGAGAATGTGTTCTCAGTCAACTTACCTGTTAAAAAAAACATACTGAGACAGAGGGATGCTTTCTCCAGTGAGATACATTCAGCCTCTTGAAAATTTATGAGAGACGAAATATCTTCTTTTTTTTTGGGACACCTGGCTTCCGTTGGCATCCATGAATACACACCACTGTGTATCCTCACTCTGAACCTCTGACATGTCCTCTGATTATTACATGTTTCTATCATACCCTGCTGAACAGCTATGTAGAGCTGATGGAGGTCAGCTTTGATCACTGTATCACTGGATATCGACTGACTCAGTTCATCACTAGGCCCCTGTGTGATCTGCACTGATCCAGTCCTGGTCAGCCCGGTCATTGTATACAGTAGGGTGTAGTGGCGTACACTGTGAATCCATGTGTTTGTTGGAGTGTTTCCACCCACGGAGGACTCATTTGTCCAAATGTTAGTTTTACAGATCGTTTTATGTCAAATAAGTTTATGTAATTAATTACATATGTCAAATACATCATTTATATAGTGCAATTTATTTGGCTTTGAGTTGGCACTTTTGAGACTATGCCATTGCATATGCTACCAGGCAAGCAACATCATTATCAAATTGGCTATTTGAAAGTTTTCAACCAATTTATTTGACCCAGGTCTAATAGTCTTCCATTGGAATCCATGTGACCAATAAAATCAGGCGACAACAGTGTGATGCAAGTCGTCTATTCTGAACAAGTCTGGACATATTCTGTCTTTCTACAAGGTAACAGCAGCTTCAAAACAACAGGATGTGATGTAGGTAGGCTGCTCTAACCACTCTCCAGTGACATGGGGAAGGGGTGACGGTAGCTGGATACTGTAGGCGCAATCTCCTCCACATCGAATCCCATGCTGAGCTAGTCGACTGTTATTACAGTGGCATGTCAATTTGCCTATCACGGCATCGGATCTGAGTATACAGTAGGCCTAACTAGAATGCGCAACCGTGCACACCCAGTAGCAAAACGGGAGAAGTTTGTCAGGCTCGTATGATGGCCTAAGCATTGGCAGGAAAATTGGCAGGGAGATGAGGGTCTGGTTTGGCTTACATGTTGTTGACGGATAAATAAACGAATAGTTGGTAAGTCCTAACACAATAAAACACACGAAAAAATCGTAAAGAAAATAAAAGGAACAGTTATATAGGTTGGCCTTTACACCTCAGCGCATTACTAATCCAGTCCACACCGCACTGGTCCAACGGTCTATAATTGCAGCTTCTCTTGAGCAGGGAGAAAAATACATGTTTGAGCTAGTTTCCGCCTATTTCGAGTATATAGCCTATATGGAATATGAAAATCCAAACAAACCTTGTATACTTGTCCATAGGTACCATTGCCGACCACTTCCACCAGTTCGAAAATACCAGCTGGGTCCTATAAAATTAAATGATCAAATGGTTAACATTTACCAAATAACTGTTTGTGAGAGAGGGATGGTTTAGTATGGGCCACGTTACAACCCGTTAAATCAGGTGGTTGCGACCGAATTGCCTCACATCCCAGAGCATTGCAAACAAAAGAATGATTGGAACTCAGCCACCTAACGGTATCCACAACAAGAACACATACTATTTGTGACACATTTTACCAGGGTTTATCCCATGGTGGCGTCAATAAAATTACAATACAAGGATTTGAACAGCAAATAACACAAATCCGCATAACATGCATTGCACTCACCCGCAAAGAGGCAAGGTCTATGTCCACTAGACTTTTAGCTGGAGACTCGTTCGCCATTTTTCTATAATAAATAGAAATTGCAACGTCTATTTTAGTCTCTTCAAGTCAATTGTCTATATGCAATGCCGTAATCTCATAATTGAAATTGTTATCTTATTCCTTGCTAATGTAATGTCGATCCAAAGCGGGTTTTTCTTTGTAAACTACTCCCGTCGTTGTCGAGCGGACGCGATTACTCCATATTGCGCTACCACGGTTGGCAGTGAGCTTGCTCCTCTCAATTCTCCGCCCTGCCCCTCTCTCGCTCTCAATTCAATTTAAGAGCTTTATCTCTCGTTCTCGCTCTCCCACTCACTCCACTGTAAAGCCTCACCAACACAGGAAGCAGAATCAGTCAGTGTCTGAGAGACAGATAGACCCGAGAGAAAGACGCTGCAGGTGCAGGGGGGAGTGGATGGAGAGAATAATAGTGAAGAGCTCCCCCATCAGAAATTCATCCAAACATGCTGAATTTATGTGCCCTGCTGCTAAACTCATAATAATGACTTTTTGAGCATTGTTGTTTTCCTGTAGTCTTCATAAAACCACATCCATGCTGTCTGTCAGTTTGTTAGATAAGGCTTTCGATCAGTTAACTCATTAGTCTTTAACAATGACAAATAGCCTGTAATTCATAAAAAGGACGTTTTGTAGCCTTAGTGCAGACAATGTTTACAGTGGTAGATCAGCTAAACGGCTGAATCGTACTGAATCAATACATCCTCTCAAAACATTGACTTAACCAACATAAGATGGACAAACCTTCTTTATAAATCTATGAAAACACCCTCCATCTTTCTCTGAGGCCTGTGCTGTAGGCAACACAGTCACGTGGTAATGTCGCCAACCTCCAGCTCTCTATATCAGATGAAGAGTTAATTAGAGCATGTGAAATGGAAGCAGTGATAAATATTTTACCACTGCTGTCAACCCTGGTATTGTTGTTGGGTTCTATCCCATTGCTTCCAACACCACTGAATATCAGCAGACTTTTTTGCAAACTCTTTTCATGTCATGCGCAATGGCTGAAATGTCAGTGAGCAGGCTGTTTGTCCAGGCTGTGTCCCAAAGCAAGGTGCTCTTCGTGGGGATCAGTTCCCTACTACCCATGCCCCATGACTCAACTAAGACAGGCCCATGAAGGCCCCAAATTATCCTGTATATAACAGCAGTCATTGCTGCTGAAGAACTAGGTTAGTCTTGCTGTCCCACCTTCAACATCACAGTACTAAAGTTTGTAAATGTGTTTATCTTGCTGCCATTGTTAAAATGGTTCCCTATTTCTCCCAGCCACAGCTGTCTTTACAATGTGGCGATGTCACAGTTCTTCTAGCTGCTAGAAATAGGACATGTACATTATTTACTGCTGTACGTAAGTCTGACTGCTGGGTATTGTCTGAGCGGGCCACTGAGGCCCTGGACTGTGGGAAGAAATATATGACAGTTGGAAGTATGTACAATGCATTCGGAAAGTATTCAGACCACTTCCCTTTTTCCACATTTTGTTACGTTACAGTCTTATTCTAAAATGTATTTTTTTTCTATATTCATCAATCTACTCACAAAACCCCATAATGACAAAGTGAAAACAGTTTTTTAGAACTTGTTTCCATTGATCACCCTGTGGTAAATTCAATTGATTGGACATGATTTGGAAAGGCACACACCTGTCTATATAAGGTCCCACATGTGACAGTGCATGTCAGAGCAAAAACCAAGCCATGAGGTCGAAGGAATTGTCCGTAGAGCTCCGAGACAGGATTGTGTCGAGGCACAGATCTGGGGAAGGGTATCAAAACATTTCTGCAGCATTTAAGGTCCCCAAGAACACAGTAGCATTCTTAAATTGAAGCAGTTTGGAAACACCAAGTCTAGAGCTAGCCGCCCGGCCAAACTGAGCAATCGGGGGAGAAGGGCCTTGGTCAGGGAGGTGACCAAGAACCCAATAGTCACTCTGACAGAGCTCCAGAGTTCCTCTGTGGAGATAGGGAAACCTTCCAGAATGACAACCATCTCTGCAGCACTCCACCAATCAGGCCTTTATGGTAGTGTGGCCAGACGGAAGCCACTCTTCAGTAAAAGGCACATAACAGCCCCCTATGAGTTTGCTAAAAGGCACCTAAAGGACTCTAACCATGAGAAACAAGATTCTCTGTTCTGATGAAACTGAAATTGAACTCTTTGGCCTGAATGCCAAGAATCACGTCTGGGGGAAATCTGGCACCATCCCTACTGTTAAGCAAGGTGGTGGCCGAATCATGCTGTTGGGATGTTTTCCAGCAGCAGGGACTGGGAGACTAGTCAGGATCAAGGGAAAGATGAATGCAGTAAAGTACAGAGCGATCCTTGATTAAAACCTGCTCCAGAGAACTCAGGACCTCAGACTGGGGTGAAAGTTCACCTTCCAACAGGACAACGACCCAAAGCACACAGTCAAGACAACGCAGGAGTGGCTTCGGGACAAGTCTCTGAGTATATACACTACCATTCGAAAGTTTGGGGTCACTTAGAAATGTCCTTGTTTTTGAAAGAAAAGCAAATTTTTGTCCATTAAAATAACATCAAACTGATCAGAAATACAGTGTAGACATTCTTAATGCATCCCAGAGTTGCCTCTTCACTGTTGATGTTGAGACTGGTGTTTTGCAGGTACTATTTAATGAAGCTGCCAGTTGACTGTGAGGCGTCTGTTTCTCAAACTAGACACGCTAATGTACTTGTCATCTTGCTCAGTTGTGCACCGGGGCCTCCCACTCTTTCTATTCTGGTTAGAGACAGTTTGCGCTGTTCTGTGAAGGGAGTAGTACACAGTGTTGTACGAGATCTTCAGCTTCTTAGCAATTTCTCACATGTAATAGCCTTCATTTCTCAGAACAAGAATAGACTGACGAGTTTCAGAAGAAAGTTCTTTGTTTCTGGCCATTTTGAGCCTGCAATCGAACCCTCAAATGCTGATGCTCCAACTTCTTTAATCAGGACAACAGTTTTCAGCTGTGCTAACATAATTGCAAAAGGGTTTTCTAATGATCAATTAGTCTTTTAAAATTATAAACTTGGATTAGCTAACACAATGTGCCATTGGAAAACAGGAGTGATGGTTGATGATAATGGGCCTCTGTACTGTACGCCTATGTAGATATTCCATTAAAAATCTGCCGTTTCCAGCTACAATAGTCATTTACAACATTAAAAATGTCTACACTGTATTTCTGATCAATTTGATGTTATTTTAATGGACAAAAAATGTGTTTTTCTTTCAAAAACAAGGACATTTCTAAGTGACCCCAAACTTTTGAACAGTTTTTTGTATATTTTCACAGTAATTCTATTCAAAACATTTCCTTTTCACCATGTTCTATAGAGCATCAATCCCTGCTCTTTTGTTGAATGTGAATTATATTTCTCTGGCATCACATGGCTTTTATGAAAAGGGCCTTATTGTAACATAAGAGCATTTTATTCTGCATCTGCACTGCACTGTAATACCACTCATATTGCAGTCAGTTGTTACTCTATCTCATATACACTGAGTGCACAAAACATTAGAAACACCTTCCTAATATTGAGTTGCACACCCTTTTGCCCTGAGAACAGCCTAAAAACTTGTCTGAGCATGGCCTCTACAAGGTGTCGAAAGCGTTCCACGGGTGATGCTGGCCCATGTTGACTCCAACGCTTCCCACAGTTGTGTCAAGTTGGCTGGATGTCCTTTGGGTGGTGGGCCATTGTTGATACACACAGGAAACTGTTGAGTGTGAACAACCCAGCAGTGTTGCAGTTCTTGACACACTCAAACCAGTGCCCCTGGCACCTTCTACCATACCCCGTTCAAAGGCACTTAAATATATTTTCTTGCCCATTCACCCTGTAAATGGCACACATTCACAATCCATGTCTCAGTTGTCTCAAGGCTTGAAAATCTTTCTTTAACCTGTCTCCTCCCCTTGATCTACACCAGCGGTAGGCAACCCTGTTCCTGGAGTGCCACAGATACTACAGGATTTTGTTCCAACTAGGCACCACACCTGACCAACTGAGCTAATTGATCAGTTCAGTGATTGCCTAAATTCAACACACCTGGTCTTCTAGGTCGGTTAAATAAAAAACATGACTAGGGTTGCCTAACCCTAATCTACACTGATTGAAGTGGATTTAACTGGTGACATCAATAAGGGATCATAGCATTTACCTGGATTCACCTGGTCTGTGTCATGGAAAGAGCAGGTGTTCTTAATGTTTTGTACACTCAGTGTATGTAATCAAATCAAATCAAATTTATTTATATAGCCCTTCTTACATCAGCTGATATCTCAAAGTGCTGTACAGAAACCCAGCCTAAAACCCCAAACACCAAGCAATGCAGGTGTAGAAGCACGGTGGCTAGGAAAAACTGCCTAGAAAGGCCAAAACCTAGGAAGAAACCTAGAGAGGAACCAGGCTATGAGGGGTGGCCAGTCCTCTTCTGGCTGTGCCGGTTGGAGATTATAACAGAACATGGCCAAGATATTCAAATGTTCATAAATGACCAGCATGGTCAAATAATAATAATCACAGTAGTTGTTTAGGGTGCAGCAAGTCAGCACCTCAAGAGTGCACCTCAGGTGCAAAAAAGACCATGTTTGTTCAGGACCCATGTTTGTTCAGGACACACTTTCACAGATGGTCTGCACTGAGGTGAGGAAGAGGGAGGGAGGGGTTTTATGGGCAGGTGAACGATATGAGGAGTTTTCCGTGGCCCTTTACCCCATAATATACACTAGAGACAAGGATAACATTTTTGACACCCTTCTAAACAGGAGTGCACCGCAGGAGTGCACCTCAGGAGTGCACCTCAGGAGGTACATGTAATGTACCTTTCTTTAATGCCAATACCCTATACATTACAATGATGTCACTTTCCAAATTGCATTCCCTCACAGAATCTAATTTGGCAATATGGGAAGTAAACAGTTCCTCGGTTCCTAAACATTTCCTCATAACTCAGTCTGTGTGATTTCCCTCATGTAAGCAGATCCAAATATGCCCAAAACAAAATCTCTCATTAACCATTGCAGTCTATAAAAGTAGAGTAAAGTTCAATATTTGAGCATCCAAACAGAATATTTAAATATTGTCTGTCCTAACAACCTCATACCTCCCCCTACACTAGAGCTGGTTGGGTAAACAGAAGAGATTCACCTCAGTGTGTGTGTGTGTGTGTGTGTGTGTGTGTGTGTGTGTGTGTGTGTGTGTGTGTGTGTGTGTGTGTGTGTGTGTGTGTGTGTGTGTGTGTGTGTGTGTGTGTTTGCCTACTTGCCTCAGGGGCGCAAAAGTGGAAAACAAGAGCAGACACATTGAAGAGGGAGGTAAAGACTTGGAAGTGCAAATGAAAGGACACTCGAAGCAGAGCCATTCAGTTCTTCCTGTTTATTCAGTATTACAGTTAACCACCTTTACAACCTGTGGTGTCTGATAACTGTCACACTGTGCTTGTACACACACGCACAAACACTGCTTCCTCCTCCGGCCACAGAGAAAAGCAGAAAAGCGAAACCGTTTGCATACAATATATCGGCGGCAGGTGTGGGCAAAAAGACAATGTTTGTTCAGGACCCATCCAGCTACCACTGCACTCCAGACACAATCACACACTTTCACAGATGGTCTGCACTGAGGTGAGGAAGAGGGAGGGAGGGAGGGGTTTTATGGGCAGGTGAACGATATGAGGAGTTTTCCGTGGCCCTTTACCCCATAATATACACGAGAGACAAGGATAACATTTTTGACACCCTTCTAAACAAATGCAACCCATCTTTTACTCCTGCTGAGTAGACAGTACCTCAGTTACTCTGGTCTAGAAAACAATGTTGTGACAATACTCAAATTACTATGCAAATACTCCTCATGACTGCGTTGTAATTCCGGTACAACCCAGTTACACAAGTATTTTCATATTTACAGATAAGATGTGTATGGTGTTTGAGTGGAGAATATACAGAATGTGTGGGATGAGTGTGTGTAACTCAAAAGCCTCAGCCAATTTCACGCACCTCCAGGGGATAGGTTTATTACAAAAAGATAATCTAAATGAAATGAGATGCCAACAAACATACTATCTCATGGGATCTGTTGGTTCAAGCATCATGTGATACGATGATACAGTTCCAGGCTTCTGTACTTTCATGCACCACAAGCGTGTGTGCGCACACCTGAGTGCTTGAGTGAGTTTTGCAAACTCGTAAGGATAGGAGCAGCAAAGACCTGGAGGATCTGGAGAAGGTCTGTATGGAGGAGTGGGCCAAAATCCCTGCTGCAGTGTGTGCAAACCTGGTCAAGAACTACAGGAAACGTATGATCTCTGTAATTGCAAACAAAGGTTTCTGTACCAAATATTAAGTTCTGCTTTTCTGATGTATCAAATACTTATGTCATGCAATAAAATGCAAATTAATTACTTACAAATCATACAATGTGATTTTCTGGATTTCTGTTTTAGATTCCGTCTCTCACAGTTGAAGTGTACCTATGATAAAAATTACAGACCTCTACATGCTTTGTAAGTAGGAAAACCTGCAAAATCGGCAGTGTATCAAATACTTGTTCTCCCCACTGTACCTTAAACCATGTATAAACATGTATAGATAAACCATACACGCAGATAGCTGTAGGCTATACATTCTCAAGCTGATTGATGTAGACACAGACTAACACACAGCACATGAAATTAGGAAAAATACTAAATTACTTTGATCAATCTATTGGGAAATAGATCACGGTTCTGAATCAACATATTCACCTCATGGATCAAGGCCTTATATTGACATCTGTGCTCAGAATCTAGGTGACCATCAAAGGCAGACTGGGGTGTGTTCTGTCTGTTGTTGTTGTCACAAAGGGAGAACATGAGCTGTCTGTCTGTCTAAGTGTCTGTGAACTCAGTGCCCCAAAAATAACCCCACTGAGTGACTCATCTACTGTAACTCTCCACTACCACCCGGTGGTCAAATAACATTACTGCAGGCTACCAACAGCTAGGAGCTCAACGTCACTACCCAGCAACAGCCCCATTATAGACTAACTATACACTGTGTACAAAACATTACGAACACCTGGGCTGTGACTGTCAGGTTGTGGTGCTGACCACAGTGCATGCTGGGTATACTGCAGCTGGTGGAGTTGCTGTCACAATTGGTCCAGTGGCAGCCTGGGCCGACTGCACGCACCAGGTAGGAAGACATTTTTTAAATGTTTTATTTATTTAACTAGGTAAGTCAGTTAAGAACAAATTCTTAATTACAATGACGGCCTATCCCGGCCAAGCCTTAACCCGGGCGACGCCCTATGGGACTCCCAATCACGGCCGTTTGTGATACAGCTTGGAATCAAACCAGGTCTGTAGTGACGCCTCTTGCACTTATATGCAGTGCCTTAGATCGCTGCGCCACTCGGGAGCCACCTGAGCTCATTGTTCCCATGCCAGCATTGCTACCGCACTCCACCTGAACACTGACTTTCTGGGCCTCACAGGATACTGCACACAGAGACAAGGTTAGAGGTTAGAAAGGAAAACACACACAGTTAAAGGGGAATATAGGGCTCTGGAAAGCCGGGGCACTTCAATTGGTATGACATGTTACGTTTCAAATGGTATGTATTAATTTGTTTATTTCCATCATCCATTTCGTATGATATGTTACAGATTGCAATTCTTACAATATGTAACGAATTTCAATTTGTACAATATGTTCTGAAATTTGCAAAAATGTTTGATATGTAACGAATTCCAATTTGTTGTGGCTAAAGTTAGCAAGGTGGCTAGGTGACTAACGCTAAAGTTAGCTAGGTGGCTACCGTTAGCTAGGCTAGGGGTTAAATTTAAGGTTGGGAATTAGGTGAAAGGGTTAGGAGATGGGTTAGCTAACATGCTATGTAGTTGCATAAGTAGCTAATTAGCTAAAATGCTAAAGTTGTCCATAATGACCTGCTCATATAATCCTTACCCAAAAACAGAAGTGTGACTGGAGCTAAATCTAAAAGACTTATGGAAAATAAATGATTCATCTCCCTTTACTGTAGTCTTCATATTCATGTAGGTGTGGGGCCAGGAGTTTTCCTGACCCTTTTACCTGAGCAGGAAAACTCCTAAGCCTAATACAGTGCCTTGCAAAAATATTCATCCCCCTTGGCGTTTTCCCTATTTTGTTGCATTACAACCTGTAATTTAAATGGATTTTTATTTGAATTTCATGTAATGGACATACACAAAGTAGTCAAAATTGGTGAAGTGAAATGAAAAAAATAACTTGTTTCAAAAAATTCAAAACGGAAAAGTGGTGCATGCACATGTATTCACCCCCTTTGTTATGAAGCCCCTAAATAAGATCTGGTGCAACCAATTGCCTTCAGAAGTCACATAATTAGTTAGATTGCACACAGGTGGACTTTATTTAAGTGTCACATGATCTGTCACATGATTTCAGTATATATACACCTGTTCTGAAAGGCCCCAGGGTCTGCAACACCACTAAGCATGGGGCACCACCAAGCAAGCAGCACCATGAAGACCAAGGAGCTCTCAAAACAGGTCAGGGACAAAGTTGTGGAGAAGTACAGATCAGGGTTGGGTTATAAAAAAATATATGAAATTTTGAACATCCACCATTGAGCACCATTTAAATCCATTATAAAAAAAATTGAAGGAAGATGGCACCACAACAAACCTGCCAAGAGAGGGCCGCCCACCAACACTCACGGACCAGGCAAGGAGGGCATTAATCAGAGAGGCAACAAAGAGACCAAAGATAACCCTGAAAGAGCTGCAAAGCTCCACAGCGACGATTAGAGTATCTGTTCATAGGACCAATTTAAGCCGTGCACTCCACAGAGCTGGGCTTTATGGAAGAGTGGCCAGAAAAAAGCCATTGCTTAAAGAAAAAAATAAGCAAACACGTTTGGTGTTCGCCAAAAGGCATGTGGGAGACTCCCCAAACCTATGGAGAAGGTACTCTGGTCAGATGAGACTAAAATGGAGCTTTTTGGCCATCAAGGAAAACGCTATGTCTGGTGCAAATCCAGCACCTCTCATCACCCCGAGAAATCATCCCCACAGTGAAGCATAGTGATGGCAGCATCATGCTGTGGGAATGTTTTTCATCGGCAGGGACTGGGAAACTGGTCAGAATTGAAGGAATGATGAAGGGAAATTCTTGAGGGAAACCTGTTTGTCTTCCAGAGATTTGAGACTGGGACAGAGGTTCACCTTCCAGCAGGACAATGACCCTAAGCATACTGGTGAAAGCAACACTCGAGTGGTTTAAGGGGAAACATTTAAATGTCTTGGAATGGCCTTGTCAAAGCCCAGACCTCAATCCAATTGAGAATCTGTGGTATGACATGCTGTACACCAGCGGAACCCATCCAACTTGAAGGAACTGGAGCAGTTTTACCTTGAAGAATGGGCAAAAATCCCAGTGGCTAGATACCAAGGGGGGTCAATGCCAAGGGGGGTGAATACTTTCGCAAGCCACTGTACATCATAGGGCAAGCATAACTGGGAGTCAATCTATAGTTTTTATTATGTATTTTCTAACCAAGGGCTGAGATTTGTATGGACTTATCAGTGGCGATTTTAGCATGTAAATCTTGGTTGAGCAAAAAAATTATAATGTGGGATGCATGCCAGCAAAGCCACAACACTAAATTAATTGCACTATAACGGTGACAAACGGTGCCCACAAACTGTTAGGGCCTACATACAGCTGTCCCAATAGCAGAGTCCCAACAGCAGTCCCAACAGCTTACCACTGCTACACCTGGCTATCAGCGGAGCCTTGTCTGGCATCAACAGTTCATTCAGCCTCATTTACTGCCTTTAAAAAAACATATCTGATATGGCTGACTTGCTTAAACAAATGTGGTTTCTACTGACAATTGAGATGTAGAAACTGGCATAAGGGGACGACAAGCGGATAAGAGGCAATCTGTAATTTCAATTAAGACATTAATGAGCGAGCTAGGACGGATGTAGTCAATATAACTATTTGTTCAGCACTTTTGAAATGTATAGCGATAGAATTCAGAACATTCGTTCTTAGTGTTCTTCCTGTACTCTGTCAGAACCATAGGATAAATAAAGGGGGCATGTAAGCAGCCAATGAAAGCTCTTACAATATTAGATGATTACATTTCTCAAAAATAGGTTATAGGCTACCTGTGCACCACCAAGTCAGAACAGTAGGCGAAATTAAGAGGTGAAAATATACCAAATAATTAAGGTGAGGCACATGGGCTACTAACAACTTGATACACAACATACACTTAGTATTACTTTCTTAGCAACAGTATACATATATCCCTGGCATATTACATCATCTATGCAGCAGAATACAATACATTTTTGGACTGTGCTGTGCCCACTTGAACAGGAAGGTGGCGTGGCGGTCCTTTGTGGGCAAACTTTGTCATCAAAGTCTGGCATTCTCTGGATTTATGGTGCTTCAAGACAACTGGGAACTGGAAGAAGAAGAAAAAGGTTGAAACATGATTACGTCAGTGATCTTCAGGTCGTAGCACTACAAAGAGGCCCGAGTTCCCGATTCACAATTCCGAGTTGGATGAAAGTTCAAAACGTTCCCAGTTGTCTTGAACTCACTAAAGTCAGATTTTGCAGTTCAGAGTTAACAGTTGTTTTGAGCGCGGCACAAATCATGCTTCATTGACAGCATGCCCAATGTTGAATGGTTATCATTTTAAACTTGGATCTTAATCTTGGGACCACACAGCCACTCCACTGAATAGCAGGCTAATGATTGCTTTGCAATGCTTACAGTTAGCCACTGATTCCTTCCAAACCACTCATTGTTGAATTTGCAATTTCCAACTTGGCCGATGAGCCAATGGCCGATGAGCACCGATACATCTATAATTTCTCTTCATTATTTCTCTTCATATGACAAGGATTAAAAAGGATTTGCCAGTAGATTGTTGACTTGATTCATGATGATTACTAGCTAAGATTTTGAAAGTATGATGTTAACATGATCAGTCCAATAAAAGCTACTGTAGATATCACATGATTTGTTGTCATTTTATCTGTGGCCAATGATCTTGAGCCTTCTTGGATGGGCACTTCTAATGTATCTCTATGGCAGCACCCAACGGGCTTGAATTTTCAAGCACTACCCTTAGACTTGGCAGTGATGTAGTGTCTCTATGAGTGACAGAACACTGAGCCAATCACAGCACAATTCTCTGTATTTTCTGCTGGTTTGCCCCACCACTGCAGAAAGCACTGAGCTAGGCTGAAACACCTGCATTGTGGAGCTGCCTTTTGGAGCTGTCTTACTTTTGGAGCTGCCTTGCAGCTTTATTAACTCAACGATATATATATATTTTTTTTTACATGCAAAACAGGCAAGCCTTGCTAAAAATGTGAGGCTCAAAACAAGTGGGGCTCTGCCTACATAAAACACAGCCCTTATTTTAAGTGTTTCTAAAAAAATCCCCTATGGGGAAAATGAATGGTGTAAAAACAATTTGGAACCATTTCCCTGTTTGACCACTAGGTTTTATGGGTATTATGACATCTCCACTGAGGAGCTCTATGGGAGTCGTCCGAAAGGCAGGCAACAAGTTTAGACCCAAAATAGAACAATAGAGACTTATTGGGATTATTTTGGACAGATTTTGTAGAGAGAGAAACCTCTCGCTTCGCCTTTTTCTCTGACACGTAGCCGAGCCAGGGGAAATGGAGCAGTGGATTGTAGTTAATTACCATGTTTCTGTGCTGAACTAGGTTGAATATTTGTTTAATGAAAACTACAACTCCCTTCAGCCCAACGTCCCACATAGTTCTAGAGTTGATTTCTTTCGCAAATGATTTGATTTCTCTCTAGAGAAACGGCGCGTTGGGCTCACAAAACCCAACCTAAATGGAATTCAAGTAATTGAACCGATGTTGGTCAATTAGTTGTTTAATAACCCCGCAAAAATGTTGGTTAATCGCTCAGCACTATATTTGAATAAAACAATCAATTCAAATTTTGCTTACATTTGTATACGATCACATAGCCTACTGTATGTCTCTCTGTGTGGGAATAATTTGGAACAGATTTCTCAAATTAAAATCACTTGGAGCTGATTTGCTGGTGTTTTTACACTCTTATGTCAACAGTGTGGTGCATTGGCACAGAAACCTGTTGGTGTAAAATTCTTTGCCTGTAAAAGCAGAGGGTCCATATCCAGGCCAGAAAATAACATTTCATAAGCCCTTCCAGGATAAACAGACAACACCAAGCAAACATGTTACAAAAACAGATATTTAAGAGGGACAAGCCAAAGGGAGCAGCAGATTATGTCAGAAGATCAGAGTTCCAAAACGGAAGATTTATTTAATCATTCAATCTATTTAACATAATAATACAAAATGTCCGTTTCTTTTAGCTGCGAGCTCCGTCTCAATCCATCACAACCGCCTATGTCTGCCTCCCCCATCTGCGGTGGAAAAAGGCAGAGCTACAGCATTGTTTGTCAGACTAAAAGACAATTTAAGCTTGATCCGAAAATGTGGTCGGAGGAGCCGTATGGATGGTGTGATGCAATTGCGGAGCCCCCGGAGGCATCCAGAGGCCAAATTGAGCTCTGTACCGCATCGCTGTGCGCCTCTCAAATTTTGTGACAATGCGGAGGGCTCCGTACTGACATGATTGGTTGAAGGTAGGTGAGGGCAGGAGGCCCACTCACTTCCTTGAGAACTTCCTTCACAACAGCTCTACGCTGCTCGGCAATGCACAATACGTATCAATGCCCTGACTCTTAGAGGCCATATCACCGTAAATGCTGCACGGCCAACGCAGACGTCAGATTGACCATGCAGCGCCTTTTAGAGACATCCCGAAAATCGGTCTTCTCACGAAAACGTCTGTAGCATCAAAACTACTATACCACTCTCACAAACAAGATGGTGTTCTCCGTTTTGCTCTATGACCCCCACAGGTGTCACGGGACTAGTATGAAGGTAACCTGGTACCAGTACCAAAAATGAATGGAAGCAGTTTTGCACCCCCCCACAAAAAAGGGGTTAAATATATACACTGCTCAAAAAAATAAAGGGAACACTTAAACAACACAATGTAACTCCAAGTCAATCACACTTCTGTGAAATCAAACTGTCCACTTAGGAAGCAACACTGATTGACAATAAATTTCACATGCTGTTGTGCAAATGGAATAGACAAAAGGTGGAAATTATAGGCAATTAGCAAGACACCCCCAATAAAGGAGTTGGTGACCACAGACCACTTCTCAGTTCCTATGCTTCCTGGCTGATGTTTTGGTCACTTTTGAATGCTGGCGGTGCTTTCACTCTAGTGGTAGCATGAGACAACCCACACAAGTGGCTCAGGTAGTGCAGCTCATCCAGGATGGCACATCAATGCGAGCTGTGGCAAGAAGGTTTGCTGTGTCTGTCAGCATAGTGTCCAGAGCATGGAGGCGCTACCAGGAGACAGGCCAGTACATCAGGAGACTGGAGGAGGCCGTAGGAGGGCAACAACCCAGCAGCAGGACCGCTACCTCCGCCTTTGTGCAAGGAGGATTAGGAGGAGCACTGCCAGAGCCCTGCAAAATGACCTCCAGCAGGCCACAAATGTGCATGTGTCTGCTCAAACGGTCAGAAACAGACTCCATGAGGGTGGTATGAGGGCCCGACGTCCACAGGTGGGGGTTGTGCTTACAGCCCAACACCGTGCAGGACGTTTGGCATTTGCCAGAGAACACCAAGATTGGCAAATTCGCCACTGGCGCCCTGTGCTCTTCACAGATGAAAGCAGGTTCACACGCACATGTGACAGACGTGACAGAGTCTGGAGACGCCGTGGAGAACGTTCTGCTGCCTGCAACATCCTCCAGCATGACCGGTTTGGCGGTGGGTCAGTCATGGTGTGGGGTGGCATTTCTTTGGGGGACCGCACAGCCCTCCATGTGCTCGCCAGAGGTAGCCTGACTGCCATTAGGTACCGAGATGAGATCCTCAGACCCCTTGTGAGACCATATGCTGGTGTGGTTGGCCCTGGGTTCTTTCTAATGCAAGACAATGCTAGACCTCATGTGGCTGGAGTGTGTCAGCAGTTCCTGCAAGAGGAAGGCATTGATGCTATGGACTGGCCCACCCGTTCCCCAGACCTGAATCCAATTGAGCAAATCTGGGACAACATGTCTCGCTCCATCCACCAACGCCACGTTGCACCACAGACTGTCCAGGAGTTGGCGGATGCTTTAGTCCAGGTCTGGGAGGAGATCCCTCAGGAGACCATCCGCCACCTCATCAGAGGCATTGCCAGGCGTTGTAGGGAGGTCATACAGGCACGTGGAGGCCACACGCACTACTGAGCCTCATTTTGACTTGTTTTAAGGACATTACATCAAAGTTGGATCAGCCTGTAGTGTGATTTTCCACTTTAATTTTGAGTGTGACTCCAAATCCAGACCTCCATGGGTTGATAATTTGATTTCCATTCATAATTTGTGTGATTTTGTAGTCAGCACATTCAACTATGTAAAGAAAAAAGTATTTAATAAGAATGTTTCATTCATTCAGATCTAGGATGTGTTATTTTAGTGTTCCCTTTATTTTTTTGAGCAGTGTATATATATATATATATATATATATATCCTGACCTTTACATCTCCTAGATATAGTAGACACTTCGAAACCATATTCCTTATCATTTATTTGACTTGTCTGTTTTGCCATTTATGAAAGTGTTATTCAATGTGTAAAATAGTAGTAAAGGCCAAATTCAATATTTTATCAAATAATATAAAATACAATTATACCTACAGGTCCTAAAATTGGGGATATTCTACAAAGATCTGAATAAATATTATAGTAGACTTATTTTCCACAATGAGAGTAATTTGCATGTAATGTGCTCTTTGTTTCTCTGCAAAACATGCTCTCAATCCATTATCTCTACTGTGGCTTAGTTGGTTCAGCTTCCTGTTCAGATAACATCACAATGATATGCCAACAATTAATCTTTTTGACCACTTCAAGGAAAACAATCGGAAACAAAATACATTTCAGACATATCTGAACTTGAGTGTTTTATTATTCCAGATACAAAATTGATGCAGCTCCTTTTACAAATATACATGGGGAATACAGCATGTCATATCACCATCCAAAAAGGAGTTACATTTCAAACAGATCAATGTGAAACAAAATAATTATACACGTACAGTACATTATCGTTGTTTTGGACTATCATGATTACATTAAACTATGATACCTTTGGTCATATAGTGTATGTGGACACCTGCTCGAGCATCTCATTCCAAAATCATGGGCATTAATATGGAGTTGGTCCCCCCTTTGCTGCTAGAACAGCCTCCACTCTTCCGGGAAGGCTTTGTACTAGATGTTGGAACATTGCTGCGGGGACTTGCTTCCATTCAGCACAAGAGCGTTAGTGAGGTCGGGCGATTAGGCCTGGCTCGCGGTCGGCGTTCCAATTCATCCCAAAGGTGTTCGATGGGGTCAGGTCTCAGTGCAGGCCAGTCCTTCCACGCTGATCTCAAAACAACAAAAAATCCATATGGACCTCGCTTTGTGCACGGGGGCATTATCATGCTGAAACAGGAAAGGGCCTTCCCCAAACTGTTGCCACAAAGTTAGAAGCACAGAATCGTCTAGAACAGGGGTGGGCAATTCCAGTCCTCAGCGGCCTGATTGTCACAGTTTTGCCCCAACCTCAGCTAACACACCTGACTCCAATAATCACCTAATCATGATATTCAGTTTGTAATGCAATTTGATTAATCTTCTGTGTTTGTTAGGGGTGGAGAAAAAGTGTGACACCAATCAGGCCCCTGAGGACTGGAGTAGCCCACCCCTGGTCTAGAATATCATATGCTGTAGCGTTAAGATTTCCTTTCACTGGAACTAAGGGGGACTAGCCCGAACCATGAAAAACAGCACCAGACTATTATTCCTCCTCCACCAAACATTACAGTTGGCACTAGGCAGTCAGGTAGTGTTCTCCTCCTGGCATCCACCAAATCCAGATTTGTCCGTCAGACTGCGATGGTGAAGCATCATACCAGAGAACGCGTTTCCACTGCTCCAGACTACAATGGCGGCGAGCTTTACGCCACTCCAGCCGACGCTTGGCATTGCGCATGGTTACCTTAGGCTTGTGTGCGGCTGCTCGGCCATGAAAACCCATTTCATTCAGCTCCCGACTAACAGTTATTGTGCTGAGGTTGCTTCGAGGCAGTTTGGAACTCGGTAGTGAATGTTGCAACCGAGGACAGACTATTTGTACGGGCTTCAGCACTCAACGGTCTGGTTCTGTGAGCTTGTGTAGCCTACCACTTCGCAGCTGAGCCGTTGTTGCTCCTACACTTTTCCACTTCACAATAACAGCACTTACAGTTGAATGGGGCAGCTCTAGCAGGGAAGACATTTGACGAACTGACTTGTTAAAAAGGTGGCATCTTATGACGGTGCCATGTTGAAAGTCAGAGATCTTCAGTAAGGCCGTTCTACTACCAATGTTTGTCTATGGATATTGCATGGCTGTGTGCTTGATTTTATACATCCTCGCTAGCCCTCTCCCATACATCCTCTGCTGGGTGGTCCCTCCACTCGCAACCTCAAGAACCCAGCGCTGCTCTCTGCACCCCTGAAATAGCTTAATCCACTAATTTTAATAGGTGTCCACATACAAAAAAAGTGTTCATAAACAATGTCAAATTACAGTGGAGAAATGCATGTCTCTATTTTACTGAAAGTTTACAAAAATGTCTGAGTTTAACCCCAAACCTCTTCAATCTACATTTAAACCAATTTTAGGACTCTTTAGCATTTCTTTGATATGCGCGATTATTACTTTACCACTATTATTGAGGCATATACAGTTGGAATTTTACATACACTTAGGTTGGAGTCATAAACTCAGTTTTCAACCACTCCACACGTCTTGTTAACAAACTATAGTTTTGGCAAGTCAGTTAGGACAAACAATTGTTTACAGATTATTTCACTGTATCACAAGTCCAGTGGGTCAGAAGTTTACATACACTAAGTTGACTGTGCCTTTTAAACAGCTTGGAAAATTCCAGAAAATGATGTCATGGCTTTAGAAGCTTCTGATAGGCTAATTGACATCATTTGAGTCAATTGGAGGTGTACCTATGGATGTATTTCAAGGCCTACCTTCAAACTCAGTGCCTCTTTGCTTTGGAAAATCAAAAGATATCAGCCAAGACCTGGAACCACGCAGCTGTCATACCGCTCAGGAAGGAGACGCATTCTGTCTCCTAGAGATGAACATACTTTGGTGCGAAAAGTGCAAATCAATCCCAGATCAACAGCAAAGGACCTTGTGAAGATGCTGGAGGAAACAGACACAAAATTATCTATATCCACAGTAAAACAAGTCCTATATCGACATAACCTGAAAGGCCGCTCAGCAAGGATGAAGCCACTGCTCCAAAAAAGCCAGACTACGGTTTGCAACTGCACATGGGGACAAAGATCGTACTTTTTGTAGAAATGTCCACTGGTCTGATGAAACAAAAATAGAACTGTTTGGCCAAAATGACCATCGTTATGGAGGAAAGAGGGAGGCTTGCAAGCCGAAGAACCTCATCCCAACCGTGACACACGGGGTGGTGTAACAGTTTTAACTTTACGGCGTCCCCTCGCCCCGGGCGCGAACCAGGGACCCTCTGCACACATCAACAACAGTCACCCACGAAGTGTCGTTACCCATCGCTCCACAAAGGCCGCGGCCCTTGCAGAGCAAGGGGAACCACTACTTCAAGGTCTCAGAGCAAGTGACGTAACCGATTGAAAGGCTATTAGCGCGCACCACCGCTAACTAGCTAGCCATTTCACATCCGTTACACTGGCAGCATCATGTTGTGGGGGTGCTTTGCTGCAGGTGGGACTGGTGCACTTCACAAAATACATGGCATCATGAGGGAGGAAAATTGTGAATATATTGAAGCAACATCTCAAGACATCAGTCAGGAAGTTAACGCTTGGTCGCAAATGGGTTTTCCAAGTGGACAATGACCCCAAGCATACTTCCAAAGTTGTGGCAAAATGGCTTAAGGACAAAGTCAAGGTATTGGAGTGGCCATCACAAAGCCCTGACCTCAATCCTATAGAAAATGTGTGGGCAGAAGTGAAAAAGTGTGTGCGAGCAAGGAGGCCTACAAACCTGACTCAGTTACAGCAGCTCTGTCAGGAGGAATGGGTCAAAATTCACCCAACTTATTGTGGGAAGCTTGTGGAAGGCTACCCGAAACGTTTGACCCAAGTTAAACAATTAAGGCAATGCTACCAAATACTAATTGAGTGTATGTGATGAAAGAAATACAAGCTGAAATAAATCACTATTATTCTGACATTTCATTCTTAAAATAAAAGTGGTGATCCTAACGGACGTAAGACAGGGAATTTTTACTAGAATTAAATGTCAAGAATTGTGAAAAACTCAGTTTAAATGTATTTGGCTAAGGTGTATGTAAACTTCCAACTTCAACTGTACATATGACTGGGCTAGATGAAAAATGTCTGGTTTTGCATCCATTTCCCCAGTCATGTAGAAATGAAGAGGCCAATTAAGCAGGAGCACATTCTCATATGTACACCTTCTACTCCATTTGGAGGTTTCTATCGCTCTGGGTTTTATGAGTCTCAACATAGTCAGCGGGGATTAAACAGAAACATAACACCCAAACTGAAGACAACACAATACATTCGACATTGGCTTCTTTTTCAGTCACACAAATTATTTTTTGGTACTTGTCAGGTCCTTTTATTTTTCTTAAAAAAAAGAAAATGTACACCAAGTCAGAACATTGTGGACCCAACACCGTTAATTGGTCGGCCCAGTTCTGTTCAGTTACATCATGACAGTCACCAGTCTGATTTCGTGCTCTTATTCCCTCCCTTGAAAGAGGGAACATAAGAAGTTGAGATAGCGTGACAGAAGTCCATAATTCCAGTGAGTTCTTGTGACAGAGGACAGGTGAACTGGACATTGATAGGTAGATGGATGGATAACCAGAAACAATTACCTCCCTATCCCACACCCTACAATCCAACGGCTTCTTCAGATTCAGAGAGCGCCATTTGTAAAGGAGTCAAAGGCATTTCCCTCATATGAAAGCTAAGTGGGTTTACTGAATGAGTGAATGATCATGCATGGTCTACGCGGTTGTGGTGGCGGCTGAGCGGTCATCGGGGTCTCTTGCGCGTGACAAAGATCAGGACCCTGCGGATGGCAATGAGGCGGTCCTTGAGGGAGGGCATGGCCAGGATTGTGAGCTGGGCACGGTTGTCAAGAGGCAGCACAGCCAACAGCCACCAAGCCCACGCTGGACCACTGGGATTACCCTGGAGGGAGAGGGAGGAAGTCAACTTGATAACAGCAACACACTCAATCACTATATGACATGAGTGTGTGTGTGAGAGAGAGATGGTTAGGTTAGTGTCGTACCTGTGGGTCAGGGTCCTTCCCAGGTAGGTGTCCAAAGTGGCTTATTATCTGGCTCGTCATGTTGTCTTTAAGGGAGGTGAACCAGCCGCTGGCCTGGTCGTACACAGAGACATAAAGCTTCTGCAGCTCCACTAATTCCGGGCCCTCCACCTGACCACACACAATATTTAAAAAAAAAGTTAGCATACACTCTAATCACACCAAACTTACAAAAGTGAGGATACGAATATCTATAATGCACTTTTTGTATCCACATACATGACCATCCTCACACACAGCGTTTGCCAGTACACACCTTCTTATCCTCCAGGTACTCGATCTTGGCCGTGTTGTATCCGTCTCTCTGGCCGTGGCTCAGTACTTTGAAGCGGGACACACCGATGGTGTCGACCACAGACCTCCCATCAGGAAAAAACTTGACGTCCCGGACCTCCAGCATGCAGCCGTAATCAGCAAAACCCTTCAACTCGTCAGCTATGCACATGCCAAACTGTTTGGTGCCGGTCTCCATGGAGCGGCGGATCATGAGGCGGTAGCGCGGTTCGAAGATGTGCAGTGGACAGGGGATGGTGGGGAAGGCCATGGTGCACACAAAGATCGGCACTTCCTGGTTCAAGCTAGGGTGGAAGGAGGGACACGATTGGTCAGTGATTAGCATAAAAAGCAGGACTACAGGATTAATTTACCATTAAGTCAATGGCTAAGTAAAATGATCAAATCTGTGACTCACTTTGCCAGTTCCTTCATCTCCTCCTCGTGGACCTTCTTCCTCTCTGCCAGCTCATCTCCCAGGTAACGCTGCAGAACTTCCTCCATCAGCAGGGTCTTGTTGAATCCTCTAGTGGCCAGATACTGGAATTACACAGTGGAATAGGACATTTACATTTGATTGGATCATCCATGTCTTTGTGCATTTTTCTTTACATTTTATATTGGTCCAATATCCTAGTTTAATACATGTCAGAGGAAGCTTTGTGCCAACTTTGTTTTTGTCACGCTAAATCATCTATCACGCGACAGAAATTACAGCCATCATTTTCATAATCACCAGCTCTGCCCTAAGCCTTCCATACACATATAGAGCACAGCTACTTCCTCTGTATGTATGCATACACACACACACCTCGGAGAGGTTCTCTTTGCAGAGAGGGCAGTTGGGGTTGTGGTCCAGACAGCGCTCTAGACACTTGAGGCAGAAGGTGTGTCCACAGGGGGTGGAGACAGGCTCAAAGAACAGCCTGGAAGAAACAACACAATAACAGGAGCTTTATCAGTAGAGGTAATTATCACTATTGACTGAAAATCAAACATCCTGAGTAGCTAACTGTAAAGATATAATTGTGGTGGTTGATTGATGGTCCTCTTACCTCATACAGAGGGAGCACTCCATATCTCTACTGTCGAGCAGGTCTGAGGACACCGTCCTTCCCCAGAGGTAAGCAGCAGGAAGGTGAGAGGAGGAGCAGGCTTCATCTGGTCTGAGAAGTTTGGAGGGAGGGCTGAAGGCTATGCTGTCCCCACTGTGTCTCCTCTTGAGGCTGCCTGGGGGGGCAGGCTGGGCAGCCAGGACACTGGCCAGGCTCTTGGCGTCTTCTAGCAAGGGCTTCTCAGCTTCACTGCTGGGGGACAGGGGATGTTTGGAGGAGTCTGAGGGACCATCGCACAATGAACTCTTACTCACTCTGAACTCTAAGTCCTGGAGAATGGAAAAGGAGAGGGGTTACTAGGAGAAATAGGTGTGTGGGGGTGTAAACGTGTATGTATGCATGTACTGACCTGTGAGGAGCAGCCAGGCTTCTGTGGCGTGGTGAAGGGGTTTAGAGAGCCGTACAGGGCGGGGGGCTTGAGGCGAGTGGAGGGACCACCCTGTAGAGGATGTATGGGAGTGGGCTGACCATCCTTCTCAAACACCGACGAGAACAGCTCACTAAGCACCTACAAAAACAGAACACACGGTCAGTAAGTACGCTCATACAATGTCATAGCACTCATAAGTAGCTTATAACTCTTAATCACCCTCTGACGCTGGCTCGCTCTCCTTCCTGACTTGCCTCAATGCTCTCTCTGTAAGAAAGGTGTTTCATTGTACTTGTGCAAGTGCCAATAAAAACTTGGAACTTGAAATAGTATCCATAGTGTAAAGGGAATATGTGACAGTGGAAATAAAGGACATGGCTCACATACTGAACAGATGGTCTTGTCATAGTGACAGTACATATTGCAGTGAATATGTAACAGCAGTGGAGCTACTAAAACAGGCCACAGTGACAGAAGGGGATAGGGTTGGCATAGCTCCCCAGCTAAGACAGCTGGAATGGGGGCATTGCGTCATCACCTATTGTGGAGCAGGATTTAAAACCAAACTAATCCTGTCTAGTAAGCATAGAGACAGATTTACACTGTCATATCGTACATAGTGATACTGCATTAGTACCATAGCAACTGTGATTGTACTGTGATTTTTTTATACTATTGTGATGTGACATTAAGGACATTATGTTTGTGGTTGAGCCTGTGTAATGGAATTAAATGGACAAAAGAGTTTGAACGTTTTTACATTTTTGAACTAGCTTCAACAGGAATGCTGAATTGAAGGGGGGTAAAATTGTGTATTACCTTCTGGGCTTCCAGCTTCACCATCATCCAGTCAGGTTTCAGTGCCACACACATGAAGTACTCCTTTAAGGCCTCATCGTTGCGGTTGGCTTTACTCAGGGCCGAGGCCTTGATGTAGTGGGCCTGGGAAAACACAGCGAGAGGAAAAACATTTGAGTAGGAACTACTCTATTGGCATTTCAAAAATAAAGTATATTTTCAAAACACTGATAACGAGTAATCTGAATATTGTTAATGACCTTCCTAAACAATTTAAGAGAACTTTTTAAAACGGCAAAACATGGGAATTAAATCCCCAACTTGGTAATTATTGTCATAACATCCAGGAGCTCTTCAACCAGGTCAACATAAGCTCTTCCCTATTCACAGTGCCTGGGTTTCAGCTATATCTGTTCTATTTTGCATGTCTCTGTCAGCAGTGGTAATTTGCATATTGACATGCACACAAGCATGTAGCATCCTATCTCACCTGTGAACACACAGCAGCCTCAATCATACTTTAACATATGTCGATGTGCCCATGAGCAAGGCACTTAACCCTAATTGCTCCTGTAAGTCACTCTGTATAAGAGCATCTGCTAAATGACTAAAATGTGAATAACTAGACAGAGACATTAATATTTTAGGCCCAGATATAATGAGGACATTTAGTGGTCTATACTCTGCTGGGTAGATTGAGTTGCATATCTATTTCCCTCACCTTTGGCCAGAGAGGGTTGAGTCTACACAGGCTCTCTGCATCCTGGATGGCCTGGCTGTAGTTCTTACTCTCCAAGTGCAGCTCAGCACGCTGTGCCAGTAGCAGACCTACAGATGGCGCTGCACAACAGAGAGAACAAGCAGAATGAGAAAATTTAATTTACACCCTTTCAAACAGGTACATTGTTGTGAAGTTGGATGTTTATCACAGTATGACATTTGCTACTGGGCAGGCAGCCAGCCTGTAAATGCATAGACAATCCTACAGTGAGTCAGACAACAACCAAATGCTTTTATCATGTCCAAACTGAAGAAAACATTTTCCTTGAATTAGAATATTGCACTGTAATCTCCCATGCACAGTCTGTGCTGGGAATTAGGCCTACAATAGCATGTATCACCCTTCTGGCTAGTGGGGAGGGGAGAGACGATAAGGTCAACATTCTGATTAATGATTGCCTATTTTTGGCTAATCTCTGGATGACATGACTCCGCAGTGCCACAATTTACACAACCGGGTCAGTAGCTGACATTAAAGCAGAGCTGCTGTGTGGCCAGCCTCCACTTTAACGCCAAAGGATTTAATCACACTGATGCTGGCTCACTCTCACTCCTGACTGACTCAATGCTCTTTCTGTATTAAGGGTCAGGACACACGTTTTTTTCCTAAGGGACTAATTAGGGGCCTGAGTTTTTCTTGGTCAAAATCAGGTCACAGAGTTGGAAAACAACTCCTGTCCATATCTATAGGGAGTGAACTGCTCAGGGCTGATCGGGTGTTTCAAAGGTAGAACGGAGGAGGAGGGAGTGACCTAAATCCCGGCAGCTTCCCTAAATAAGAAACACATGGAGCATGTTGGTAAAATGATAGCTGGTGGGGGAAAGACTGAATGGAGTTCAGTCCATTTTAATGTAACAGCACAACCATTATGCAATGAATATTATATCAATCCATGGGGTATGAGACTCGGAGTCAGAGTAGAAATGTGGGTTAGGTAATCGGGGAGTGGGGACTACTGGGCTTATGAAATAATTGCTTCGAAAGATGCAGTGCAGTGTCGCCCCCTATCGGTGACACGATGTGAAATAGTGAAAAGTAGGTCATCTGGTCTACCAGATTTATCTGGTTTTAAGTCGGTAAAGGGGTTACATAAAATACATAATCTGTTCTAAAACATAAGAATCCGACAATTGCTTAAATGTTACATTATCTTACCCAGTTCTAAGGCTTTGTTGTACTTCTCCAAAGCATCTGTGTAGTCGTGCTTCTTCTGTGAGACCTCACCTTCTATCCAATGCCTCCTGGCTTTACTTTCAGAGTCGAACCATTTATCCAACAAACTACTGAGGATGACATTTACTCTAAGCCCAATGGGTAGGATCTGTACATCTTTTTTGTTCAGTTTATGTTTGCATTGTATGCAGTCTTTGACAGTTTCTTTTTCTAAACAATTTTTGCAAAACGTATGGCCGCACTCCATGGTGGTTGGTTCGGACAGTAAACACCTACAAAGGCGGCACGAAAACAAGTCCAGGGGTTCGTCCTCAAATGCCTCTGTATCGGCCTCGATATCATCGTCTCCATTCCCACTTTTATGACAACTCTT
The DNA here is from genome assembly GCF_045679555.1 of Salvelinus alpinus. NCBI lineage: Eukaryota > Metazoa > Chordata > Actinopteri > Salmoniformes > Salmonidae > Salvelinus > Salvelinus alpinus. The sequence continues at coordinate 35,743,260 of NC_092099.1, read as the reverse complement.
TGCCTTCCCATGAATGTTTAGCTCCTTCTCGCGAAGAGTCCGTGCTATGTTTACAACCAAAAGCTGCAATTCGTCCGGCCGAAGTTTGCCTATGTTGGCCGCCGTGCAGTACGAGTCAAGCGCCTCCGCTATCCGCCCGGCCTGGGCAAGAGCGTCAGCTTTGAGCAAACAGATGCCCCGGTCTGGATGCTGGAGGTCCACCAGCTGAGAGCTATAGATTTCCGCGGCAAGGTCGTAGTCACCTGCCCGGGTTGCTTCCGCTGCCACCTCGAGCATTTCAGTGCATATACCCGCTGCTCTAGGGCTGGATACCGCGTGGACAAACTGGTGAGCTTGGATTCCCGTCTCCATTTTCGTCTCGGACTATAAACGTATAGCTAGCTAGCAGTGTTGACAACTTAACTGATATTCGGACAAAAACAGTCCTTACTCATCAGAAAAATACTTCACTCTTTTACATGTGCCATTGTGAAAGACCCGTGTTGTTTTCCAAGAGAAGAGCTAGTAGGCCTTATTCCGCGAGATCCGAATAGAACATGCACCAAGCTGGTGACTAACGTCAAAATAGTTCGTATGAAGACTTCCCATTTTGTCAACCTATATATACAGATTCTATATTACAGCACCGTAATGCCCATTTCCCATGTCCCTAACGTTAGTTGGCTGACATAACCAAACCTCCAATCTGTGACATAACGTTAACTTCACTAGCTACGCCTCCTCAAAATACAGCAAGAAGGCGGTCTGTAATTGCTGGCTAGCAAAACATTGTTGGCAGCTCAAATCCTTCACCGGAGGTTTGCAAATTTCCTACTCCATTTAAATAGCCAAATGAACTTTTAACTGTTAGGAAAAATACATTTAAAAGGCAAGTATCTGGTCCTCGCAGTACTCTATCTTGCTGATCAGTTGGTGAATTCAATTTCAGAGACGCATCGCCGCGCACATAAGCACGTGTCGTTATCTGTGAAACGTCATTGGTCCATTATATGGTTACGACGCAACATTGTATATACCCCAATACCATCAACATTGTAAATCGCCCAGGCACTCAATTCATGTAACAACTGGTGGGATATATTGTTTTATGTAATAATTTACATAAGAAGCAAAGCGAGAATAACACTTACATTTGTTTTGAGAACACTGTCAAAACATATTGCACTGCTTTGAAAGACACGGAAAACCGTAATCCTATCATTTGAAAATGTGGTCAAAATTGCTGGTGGATGCCATTTTCAAAACAGAAACTTGAGGCATTATTCGATATGATAATAACAAGAATATGACCAACTCAGATAGCAGGCTAAGTAGCTACAAAATGTATAATTTTGTAATGGCTGTGGAAGACTCTCCCTAACTATCTCTTCCTCTCTCAGCCAGGTAACAATAGCGTTTGTGTCATTTTAAAGTTGTATAAAACACACGCAGTTTATGGCTTATAAAACTGTTGGAAGTGTTGACAGTGCTGAATAACAACTTAAACATGAACTTACTCATACAAATAGCAGCATGTTGCTGTATTTGTTGAGTCACTCTGTGGTCATGGTTTTAAAAGTTTTGAAATCTCAAATTATCAACTTTGATGTGCGTTCCAGGCTTCATTTTCCAGACTATTGCACAAGGAAACTGCAGACATGATGATCTGAGCTATCTGATTGGCCAGAGATAGGCGAATAGGTACAATTGATTTGTTCTATGGGCCTTCCGGGTAGGCAGAATTCTACCTTAAGACATTACATGGTTAAAATTGGTAACATAGCCTTCCTGGCGCTAGGGCTGCTGAATCAAGTGCACCTACCGTCAACAGCTACAGTCTGTTACCTAAAGGTAGGTAATATGGCTTCAGGTTCATCTGCCTCACTTAAAGACCATTCTGGTGGGAAGCTGCTATAGATCACCAAGTGCAAACAGTCATTATCTGGATAACAGGTGTGAAATGCTTGATAATGTACAGGTGAAGTCGGAAGTTTACATACACCTTAGCCAAATGCATTTAAACTCTGTTTTTCACAAATTCCTGACATTTAATATGAGTAAAAATTCCCTGTTTTAGGTCAGTTAGGATCACCACTTTATTTTAAGAATGTGAAATGTCAGAATAATAGTAGAGAGAAGGATTTATTTAAGCTTTTATTTCTTTCATCACATTCCCAATGGGTCAGAAGTTTACATACACTCAATTAGTATTTGGTAGCATTGCCTTTAAATTGTTTAACTTGGGTCAAACATTTTGGGTAGCCTTCCACAAGCTTCCCACATGTTGGGTGAATTTTGGCCCATTCCTCCTGACAGAGCTGGTGTAACTGAGTCAGGTTTGTAGGCCTCCTTGCTCGCACACACTTTTTCAGTTCTGCCCACAAATTTTCTATAGGATTGAGGTCAGGGCTTTGTGATGGCCACTCCAATACCTTGACTTTGTTGTCCTTAAGCCATTTTGCCACAAGTTTGGAAGTATGCTTGGGGTCATTGTCCATTTGGAAGACGCATTTGCGACCAAGCTTTAACTTCCTGACTGATGTCTTGAGATGTTGCTTCAATATATCCACATAATTTTCTTACCTCATGATGCCATCTATTTTGTGAAGTGCACCAGTCCCTCCTGCAGCAAAGCACCCCCACAACATGATGCTGACACCCCCGTGCTTCACGGTTGGGATGGTGTTCTTCAGCTTGCAAGCCTCCCCTTTTTCCTCCAAACATAACGATGGTCATTATGGCCAAACAGTTCTATTTTTGTTTCATCAGACCAGAGGACATTTCTCAAAATATTTGTCCCCATGTGCAGTTGCAAACCTTAGTCTGGCTTTTTTATGGCGGCTTTGGAGCAGTGGCTTCTTCCATTCTGAGCGGCCTTTCGGGTTATGTCGATATAGGACTTGTTTTACTGTGGCTATAGATACTTTTGTTCCTGTTTCCACCAGCATCTTCACAAGGTCCTTTGCTGTTGTTCTGGGATTGATTTGCACTTTTTGCACCAAAGTACATTCATCTCTAGGAGACAGAACGTGTCTCCTTCCTGAGCGGTATGACGGCTGCATGGTCCCATGGTGTTTATACTTGCGTACTATTGTTTGTACAGATGAACGCGGTACCTTCAGGCATTTGGAAATTGCTCCCAAGAATGAACCAAACTTGTGGAGGTCTACACATTTCTTTCTAAGGTCTTGGCTGATTTTTTGGGATTTTCCCATGATGTCAAGCAAAGAGGCGCTGAGTTTGAAGGTAGGCATTGAAATACATCCACAGGTACAACTCCAATTGACTCAAATGATGTCAATTAGCCTATCAGAAGCTTCTAAAGACATGACATAATTTTCTGGAATTTTCCACGCTTTTTAAAGGTACAGTCAACTTAGTGTATGTAAACTTCTGACCCACTGGAATTCTGATACAGTGAATTATATGTGAAATAATCTGTCTGTAAAAAATAGTTGGAAAAATTACTTGTGTCATGCACAAAGCACATGTCCTAACCGACTTGCCAAAACTATAGTTTGTTAACAAGAAATGTGTGCAGTGGTTGAAAAACAAGTTTTAATGACTCCAACCTAAGAGTATGTAAGCTTCCGACTTCAACTGTATGTGATATCAACAGAGAGGTATATTTTCTGGGTGATTTGAAATATTACTGGCTTTCATCAAGCTGCCCACTCAAGAAAAAGCTTCAACCCGTAACCAGTGCGTGCAACCTGGTTCAGGTTATCAGTCAACCTACCAGGGTAGTTAGCACAGGAATGAAATCATCAACATGTATTGATCACATCTTTACTAATGCTGCAGAAATTTACTTGAAAGCAGTATCCAGATCCATCGAATGTAGTGATCACAATATAGTAGCCATATCTAGGAAAACCAAAGTTCCAAAGGCTGGGCCTAATATAGTGTATCAGAGGTCAGACAAGAAGTTTTGTAGTGATTCCTATGTAATTGATGTAATGACTATATCTGTTGGTCCGTGGTGTGTAATGAGGAGCAAACAGACACCACACTTGACACATTTATGAAATTGCTTATTCCAATTTCTAATAAGCATACACCCATTTAAGAAAGTGTCTGTAAAAACTGTTAAATCCCCATGGATTGATGAGGAATTGAAAACTTGTATGGTTGAGAGGGATGAGGTAAAAGGAATGGCAAATAAGTCTGGCTGCACAACCAATTGGCAAAAAATGGAAATTGAGAAATCATGTGACTAAACTGAATAAAAAGAAGAAGAAATTGCACTATGAAACAAAGATAAATTAAATAAAGAATGACAGTAAAAAAGCTTTGGAGCACCTTAAATTACATTTTGGGAAAAAGGCAAACTCAGCTCCATCACTCATTGAATCAGATTGCTCATTCATCACAAAACCAACTGATAGTGCCAACTACTTTAATGATTTTTTTCATTGGCAAGATTAGCAAATATATGCATGATATGCCAACAACAAATGCTGACACTACACATCCCAGTATATCTGACCAAATTATGAAAGACAAGCATTGTAACTTTAAATTCTGTAAAGTTAGTGTGGAAGAGGTGAAAAAAATGATTGTTGTCTATCGACAATGACAAGCCTCCAGGGTCTGACAACTTGGATGGAAAATTGCTGAGAATAATATCGGACGATATTGCCACTCCTATTTGCCATATTTGAAATTTAAGCCGACTAGAATGTGTGTGCCCCCAGGCTTGGAGGGAAGCAAAAGTCATTCCGCTACCTAAGAATAGTAAAGCCCCCTTTACTGGCCCAAATAGCTGACCAATCAGCCTGTTACCAACCCTTAGTAAACTTTTGTAAAAAATGGTGTTTGACCAGATACAATGTTGTCAATTTGTTTACTGTAAAATAGCAAACTTTCAGCATGCTTATCGAGAAGGACATTCAACAAGCACAGCACTTACCCAAATGACTGATGATTGGCTGAGAGAAATTGATGATAAAAAGGTTGTGGGGGCTGTTATGTTAGACTTCAGTGCAGTTTTTGACATTATCGATCACAGTCTGCTGCTGGCAAAATTTATGTGTTATGGCTTTACACTCCCTGCTATATTGTGGATAAAGAGTTACCTGTCTAACAGAACACAGAGGGTGTTCTTTAATGGAAGCCTCTCCAACATAATCCAGGTAGAATCAGGAATTCCCCAAGGCAGCTGTCTAGGCCCATTACTTTTTTCAATCTTTACTAATGAATTGCCACTGGCTTTGAGTAAAGCCAGAGTGTCTATGTATGCGGATGACTCAACACTATACATGCCAACTACTACAGCGACTGAAATGACTGCAACACTTAACACAGAGTTGCAGTTAGTTTCAGAGTGGATGTCAAGGAATAAGTTCATCCTAAATATTTCTAAAACTAAAAGCATTGTATTTGGGAAAAATTATTCACTAAACCCTAAACCTCAAATAAATCTAGTAATATATCATGTGGAAATTGAGCAAGTTGAGGTGACTAAACTGCTTTGAGTTACCCTGGATTGTAAACTGTCATGGTCAAAACATATTGATACCACAGTAGCTAAGATGAGTAGTAGTATGTCCATAATAAAACGCTGCTCTACCTTCTTAACAGCACTATCAACAAGGCAGGTCCTTCAGGCCCTAGTTTTGTCACACCTGGATTACTGTTCAGTCGTGTGGTCAGGTGCCACAAAAAAGGATTTAGGAAAATTGCAATTGGTTCAAAACAGGGCAGCATGGCTGGCCCTTGGATGTATACAGAGAGCTAATATTAATAATATCCATGTCAATCTCTCCTGACTCAAAGTGGAGGAGAGATTGACAAATTGAGGAGACTAAATTACTTGGCGTTACCTTAGATTGTAAACTGTCATGGTCAAAACATATAGATTCAATGGTTGCAAATATGGGGAGAGGTCTAGCCGTAATAAAGACATGCTCTGCTTTTTTGACACCACACTCCAAAAGCAAGTTCTGCAGGCTCTAGTTTTGTCTAATCTTGATTATTGTTCAGTGCTGCAAGGAAAGACCTAGTTATACTGCAGCTGGCCCAGAACAGAGTGGCACGTTTTTCTCTTAATTGTAATCAAAGGGCTAATATTAACACTATGCATTTCAGTCTCTCTTGGCTAAGAGTTGATTAGAGACTGACTGCATCACTTCTTCTTTTTATAAGAAACATTAATGTGTTGAAAATCCCAAATTGTTTGCATAGTCAACTTACACACAGCTCTGACACACACACTTATCCCACTAGACATGCCACCAGGGGTCTTTTCATAGTCCCCAAATCCGGAACAAATTCAAGAAAACGTACAGTATTATATAGAGCCCTTATCTCATGGAACTTCCTTCCATCTCATATTGCTCAAAGAAACAGCAAACCTGGTTTCAAAAAACAGATAAAGCAACACCTCGTGGCACAACGCCTCTCCCCTATTTGACCTAGATAGTTTGTGTGTATGCATTGATATGTAGGCTACGTGTGCCTTTTAAAAAATTTATGTAGTTCTGTCCTTGAGCTGTTCTTGTCTAATGATGTTCTGTATTATGTTTCATGTTTTGTGTGGACCCCAGGAAGAGTAGCTGCTGCTTTAGCAACAGCTAATGGGGATCCTAATAAAATACCAAATACCACTACTTGTATTTATGAGAGGTTTTGACATGTTGAATGCACCGAGTGCCCTGTTTAAACTACCGGCGCACAGCTCGGACACCCATGCATACCCCACAAGACATGCCACCAGAGGTCTCTTCACAATCCCCAAGTCCAGAACAGACTTTGGAAGACGCACAGTACTACGTAGAGCCATGAATACATGGAACTCTATTCCACATCAAGTAACTCATGCAAGCAGTAAAATTATATTTAATAAACTGATTAAAAAAACACCTTATGGAACAGTGGGGACTGTGAAGCAACACAAACATAGGCACATGCATACACACACACACGATAACATACGCACTATTCACACACGTACACATGGATTTTGTACTGTAGTTGTGGAGTAGGGGCTTAAGGGCACACAGTGAGTTGTGAAATCTGTGAATGCATTGTAATGTTTTTAAAATGGTATAAACTGCCTTAATTTTGCTGGACCCCAGGAAGAGTAGCTAATGGGGATCCATAATAAATACAAATACAGCGTGAAACGAATAACAATAATTGGAACGCAATGCTTTATTGTTGTTTTATTTACAGAAATGTTTGGTGATCGACTAGGAATAGCTTGGAGGTCAACCGGTTGGTGACCACTGGTCTAAAGGCTTAAAAATCTTTCTTAAACATGTCTCCCCCCTTCTTCTAGATGGATTGAAGTGTATTTAACAAATTACATCAATAAGGGTTCATAGCTTTCACCTGGATTCACCTGGTCAGGCTATGTCATGGAAAGAGCAGGTGTTCTTAATGTTTTGTACACTCAGTGTATATAACAGTTTATCGCAGAGCACACTCTGACAAAGGCAAAAGCAGAACAGGCTCTTAGAGTCTCATCTGGTCAGCATCCATGCAGACATCAAAGAGGCGAAGAAAAGCCAAAACCTCTGATGTAAAAACCATTTAATCCCTGAAGCATAAGAATCCGTGGCTAACCTGAGATCCTGGTTAAGAAGAGTAATCTATAGGATTCCCGCTCAGGAAGAAACTCACTGACAGAGTGGAAAGGCCTCCCAGTACGTTATGCACGTTTCACCACATTCACCACAGTTAAGTAATGAGTATCAACACAGTATCTCATGAGTCACCATGACTAGTGATGTTATAAAATGTTGACATATGAGTTATATTTCATAAGAGTTATGTTGGCATAAGAGTTGGGATAAGATCATGCCAAGAGGTGCTGAATGTGTGTGAGCAAAGTGACATATTTGGGCCATTAAATTGCACAAAAGTATAGTAATACAGTTAGGGTTATTGATCATATCATATACTGGTATTTGGGAACCAGAAACACAGAACAGGCCGTTGACATTATCAGGATTATGTAGGATGTTTATGCCTAGGATCTGGGCCACCTTGGTCAGGATTTGCCAGAGCTAAATTACATTCATGATATCACAGTATTCGGGAAAAGTTCCAGGTGCCACTTATCTAGAATAAAAAAACAGAACATACCTGTTGGTTAAAACAGTCATTATACAATACTAACTAATTTGCCCTCATGCAAGATTCATGACATATTTCTTTTAACATTTTTAACATTTTCGCCATTTAGCAGACCCTCTTTATCCAGAGCAACACTAGTGTTAAGTGCCTTGGGCAAGGGCACATCAACAGATTTTTCACCTAGTTGGCTCCGGGATTCAAACCAGCAACCTTTCGGTTGTGTGGATGACGTATATATATGCATGCAAACCTTCCACTCTCGCTATTGATTCAAAACAGCCCCAAGAGACTTTGTTTCTATTTTCAATGCGCAATTGTCAATTCAAAGAAACAGACTTCTCCATGGTATCAATAAATTAAATGATCTAAAATAAGGAGTCCGCCTCTACTCTAACACAAGAGAAAGCGCTTCCCAGACAACCTCTCATTTGTTTAGTTTTGTGAGAGATGCAATAACCATCTCCCCCTGAAGGAAAACAACATAACTTGGGACTTGTTGTTGAGCTTAAGATGCAAACAGGTCTACTTGATAACAACAGTCATACTGGTTTTGCTCCTCTTTGGCCTCAAATTGCCGGCTGTGACCACTTGATGAGGTGATTAGCCAGGGTTGGAGTATGCCCTGAGTGGCCACACGTAACGGTCAGCTCTGCTGACTGGGCTGATAGATGGCTTGAGTCTGAAGACAGCTATACTTCCTTTAAGGGCATTAGTTTTTTTTCCCATGTTCAAATAAAATGACAGGTTTTACTTTAAAAACATACTACCACCACTACCAGCCTGGGTAGAGACCCTCACATGTAGATACTTCCAGAATACAGAGTGTGCCTGGGTAGTAGTAGGTAAACAAAGACACTGTCTAAACATTGTTATGGTTGGTTGGATTGAATCCCAGAGGTCAGGCCTCTCTCTCTCTCAGGGAGGAAGTGAAGGCTTAGCTACCTGGGTTGGACTGGCCCCATGTAATCCCCTCTAATCAAGGCCGCTATGTCTATTTGGTTGCATAATTTGTTCAGAAAGATTTAGTTGGATTTGCGTAATGCCATTGACATGGTTATTATTTTGATTGTCAGTGATCGCAATGTAATTGAATATAACAGTTTGATATATGACATTTATATTTCATTTGAAAAATGATTTCTCAAGACTTTCACTGAGAACCAAAGCCATCCCTGTTCTAACAATGATTTAATTTAGGAACCAAAGACAAACTTTCATATATACAGTGGAGTTTGAAATGATTGACATCCTTGATAAAGATGAGCAAAAATGACTATATAAAATAAATTATTCAAATAGTGAGCTAGGTATGCAAAATGAAGGGAATGATATTTTATACTAATACAATTTCTCAGAGAAATATTTTGTTTAACAAGTAATAATATTTTTTCTCAAAAAGTAAGGGGTTAAAATTAATGACACCCCTGTTTTCAGTACTTCTCAATACCTCACCTTGCGAGGATAACAACACTGACCCTTTTTCTAATGTTTTATGAGTTGTAGAACACATTGGGAGGGATGTTAGACCATTCCTTCAAACAGAATCCTTCCAGATCTTTGATATCCTTCATCTGCGTTTATGAACTGCCCTCTTCAGTTCAAACCACAGGTTTCAATGAGTTAAGTCCAGAGACTGGGACGGCCATTGCAATATGTTGATTTTTGTGTCCAATTAAAAATGTTTTTTAAGGACTTTGATGTGTGCTTGTGTGCTGGGTCGTTCCATGTAATTTCAGCAAGCCATGACACCCACCAATCACACATTGTTCTGAAATTGTTTTGGTCATTAGAAACAGATAATATTAGCATTCCTGAAACATTATTTTGTTGAAATATAATTAGATCTGAGAAATTAAGCTAATTGATTGTACCCAAATTGGCCATTTTAATTTATAGGATTAATATAATGTTCAATAAATATTGTACCTAACATCTGATTTGGACCAAACTTTTTTCTAAAAATGAGTAAGACATGAGAAATCCAAATACATTGTCAAAAGCCACCCACGGACCCCATGCCAATCCCAACAACAAGTATACAGTATTGTAACGTAGACGTTGAGAGTCGAGAAGCAGGTGGTAAGTTTAATATAACAAACATGAAACGATACAACGTAGGAGTAGGGTCTAGACATGAACAACAGAAACAATATTTCCTGGGGAAAGAACCTAAGGGAGTGCCAAATATAGAGGAGATAATGGAGCCCAGGTGTGCCTAATGATGAAGTGCAGGTGCGTGTAATGATAAATGCCAGGTGCGCGTAATGATGGTTTCGAGGACCGGTTGTTAGCAAACCGGTGACGTCGAACACTGGAGTGCAGGATTGGGAGTAAACTTGACAGTACCCCTCTGGCTCCAGCCATAGGATGATGCCGGCCAGAGAGACGGACCCGAGGACGAGTATCGGGCCGGTCCGGACGGCGAAGGTGGAAATCACAGATGATATTGGGATCCAGAAAGTCCTCCACCGGAACCCAACACTGCTGCTCTGGGCCATACCCCTCCCAGTCTAACAGGTACTGGAGCCGACCCCCACAACATTGGGAGTCCAGTAGGGATCTGACGGCATAGCCAGGAGCTCCCTCGACATCCAGGTGGGGCGGAGGAAACATGAACAGCCCCACAAACCCGGGGCTCAGCTGCTTGCAGGGCAGGCGGATTGGAAGGTTCCTGGTACAGAGCCAGACACGATCGTCAGGATGGAACACGGGAGTCTCACTGTGGTGGCGGTCTGCCTGCTCCTTCTGACGGTGGACGGCTTGCTGGAGTCTCACGTGATCTTCGCTCCACACTTCTTCTGCGCGCCTGAACCACTCATCAATCGCAGGAGCTTCGGTCTGGCCCGGGGTCCACGGAGCCAGAGCCGGCTGAAAACCCAGAACACACTGGAAGGGAGTCAGCCCGGTGGAGGAGTGATGTAACGAATTCCGCATGTACTCCACCCATGGAAGGAATCGGACCCACTCTCCATACCGGTCCTTGCAGTGATTCCTCATGAACCTCCCCAGCTCCTGGTTCATCCTCTCCACCTACACGTTGGACTGAGTATCCGGAAGTGAGGCTGACCGTGACCCTTAGCTTCTCCAAAAGGGCTCTCCATACCCGTGTGGTGAATTTAGGGCCACGGTCTGAGACTATGTCCTCCACAAGGCAATAATTCCAGAAGACCTGCTGGAATACAGCCTCAGACCTGGAGAGTGGTAGGGAGACCAGAGAGATGGATGAAACGACAGGATTTAGAAAATATATCCACAACCACCAAAATGGTAGTGAAATCGTCAGAGGTGGGGAGATCAGTGACAAAGTCAATGGATAGATGAGACCAGGGACGCTGAGGCACGGGAAGGGGAAGGAGTTTCCCTGCTGGAGTGTGCCGGGGGTATTTGGTTTGAGCACATACAGAACAGGAGTTGACGTAGTGACTAACATCCTGCGCCAAGTTAGGCCACCAATACTTCTCGGAGATAGATTGGGGGATGCAAGAAATACCTGGATGTCCAGCGATGACAACTGTGTGCGCCCAGGTCATCAGCCAATCCCTTATCCCCATGGGAACGTAGATGCGCTCAGGAGGACAGGTAGTGGTTGTGGGCTCCCTCCACAGAGCCTGGCGGATGTCCACATCTACGTCCCAGAACTCAGGGGCTACGACTCAAGAGGAAGAGATTATGGGTGCATTCTGGATAGGACCCTCTCCCAAATCATACAGACAGGACATCGGCTTTGGTGTTCTTTGAACCTGGGCGATAGGTCAGCGTGAAGTCAACTCTTGTAAAGAAAAGGGCCGACCTTGCTTGGCGTGGATTCAGTCTCCTCGCTGTCCATATGTACTCCAGGTTCCGATGGTCGTGAGGATGACGAATGGGTCCTTGGCGCCCTCCAGCCAGTGTCTCCACTCCTCTAATGCCAACTTAACCGCCAGGAGCCCCCGATCACCGACGTCGTAATTCCTCTCTGCAGGGGACAGTTTCTTAGAGTAATATGCACACAGATACAATTTTTGTGGATTACTTTGTCGTTGAGACAGAACTGCCCCCATGCCCACCTCTGAAGCGTCCACCTCCACCACAAAGAATATCGTGGGATCTGGGTGTTTGAGCAATGGGGCGGAGGTGAAACGTCCCTTAAGTAGTCGGAAAGCTTCGACAGCTGCTGGACTCCACACCAACCTACGTGGACCACCCTTGAGGAGAGGTGAGAGGAGCAGCGATGGAGCTGAAGTTCCTGATGAAACTGCAGTAGAAGTTGACAAACTACAAAAACCATTGTAACCCCTTTATGGTGGTTGGGACTGGCCCTGACTTTATGGTGGTTGGGACTGGCCCTACCTTCTTGAACATCTTGACTCCTTGTGGGCTGATTTGGTAGCCAAAGAAGGAGACAGTCTCCTGATGAAACTGGCACTTCTCAGCCTTGACAAACAGGTGGTTAGCCAGGAGGCGTTCCAGGACTACTCAGATGTGAGTGATGTGATCCTCCAAGGTAGCCGAGTAGACCAGGATGTCGTCGATATACACGATCATCTGGCTTCCGAGCATGTCCCGGAACAGCTCATTGACGAATGCCTGGAACACTGACGGAGCATTGGCTTAGCCAAATGGCATCACCAAGTACTTGTAGTGACCAGACATTGTGCTAAAAGCTGTCTTCCATTCATCCCCCTCCCAGATGCGGATGAGATTGTATCCATTCCGCAGGTCCAATTTAGTAAAGAACCGGGCTCCGCGGAGCTGTTGGATGGCTGCCGGCACCAACAGGAGAGGGTTACGGTACCTGGTGGCGATTTCATTGAGTCCTCTGTAATCAATACATGGGTGTAACCCTCCATCCTTCTTGGCCACAAAGAAGAAACCTGCCGACGCAGGAGAAGTGGACGTGCCGATGAAACATTGAACTGCCTCGTGCATGTAATCTTCCATGGCCTGGATTTCAGCCACCGACAGAGGGTAGATGTGTCTGCGCAGGGGCACAGAGCCTGCAAGCAGATCGATGGCAGTCCCAGGGGCGATGAGGGAGACAGGTCAAATCAAAGTTTATTTGTCACGTGCGCCGAATACAACAGGTGTAGACCTTACAGTGAAATTCTTACTTACAGGCTCTAACCAATAGTGCAAAAAACGTATTAGGTGAACAATAGGTAGGTGAAGAAATAAAACAACAGTAAAAAGACAGGCTATATACAGTAGCGAGGCTATAAAAGTAGCGAGGCTACATACAGACACCGGTTAGTCAGGCTGATTGAGGTAGTATGTACATGTAGATATGGTGGCGCGGGTTTTGGAAAATACCTCCCGCAGGTCCTGGTATACCTCCGGGATGTTCGGCTGAAGGGCAACCACAGGACTCTCAACCGACGTGGAACCACAGGGGATGGGGAAGTAGGTCCTCCGGCATTCGGGTGCCCAGTCTGTGATTTCCATCCTCGACCATGAGATGGATCGGGTTGTGTCGTTGAAGCCAAGGGAGGCCGAGGATGATCTTGTGAGCTGGTGCACTGGTGATGAAGAAGGGGATGTTCTTCTGATGGATGGACTCCACGGTGAGGGTGTGTGGAACCTAATGGCCGAGTATCGAGGGCTTGAACCGGGAAAGGAGAGGAGAGCGGGTATGATGTGATGTTGAGAGAGGAGGCAAGGGCCTGGTCAATAAAGTTCCCCGTGGCACCGGACTCCACTAATGCTGTAGAAACAGTACATGAGGTACAGTCAACTAGTGCGATCGACACCAAAAAGGGTTTGGCCGAAAGTGATGAAGAGGGGATACTCACACCTACCCCAGGAGGTGGAAGATGTACCGGACACTGCTGGAACTGGTGCCCTCCTTGACCACAATAGAGACAGAGCCCCAGCTGTCTGTCTGCGTTGCTGCGGGGGAGGCGTGTGACCCCTAGCTCCATGGGTTCCGGCTCTGATCCAAAGTGTTCACTGAGGGAGGGAGAGAAGCAATGAGTGCCGACGTGTCCGAATAAGTTTATCCAGACGGATGGCCATCGCAAGGATAGGTTGTTGTCTCGACAGGCCAGTTCCGTCTGACCCTCCTCGCACAGTCCTCTTCTGAATAGCGTACGAAGCGCCATCTTTCTGGGTCTCTAAGAGCTTTGCACACCTGGATTGTACAATATTTGCACATTTATTATTTTTTAATTTGGTTGTTGATCATTGCTAGACAGCCATTTTCAAGTCTTGCCATAGATTTCCAAGAGGATTTAAGTCAAAACTGTAACTAAGCCACTCAGGAACATTCAATGTTGTCTTGGCACGCAACTCCAGTGTATGTTGCCCTAGTGTTCTAGGATTTTGCCTGTGCTTAGCTTTATACCATTTATTTTAATCCTAAAAAACTCTCTAGTCCTTGCCGATGAAGAGAATACCCATAACGTGATGCAGCTACCACAATGCTTGAAAATATGAAGTTGTACTCAGTGATGTGTTGTGTTGGACTTGCCCCAAACATACCGCTTTGTATTCAGGACATAAAGGACACACATGTTTTGCAGTTTTACTTTAGTGCCTTGTTGTTGTTTTTTTATTTATTTAACCTTTATTTAACTAGGCAAGCCAGTTAAGAACAAATTCTTGTTTACAATGATGGCATACCAGGGCCAAACCCTAACCCTGACGACGCTGGGCCAATTGTGCGCCGCCCTATAGGACTCCCAATCATGGCTGGTTGTGATACAGCCTGGAATCTAATCAGGGTCTGTAGTGACACCTCTAGCAAGTGAAGACATCAAAACTAGGAAATAACACATATGGAATCGTGTAGTAACCAAAAAAGTGTTAAACAAATCAAAATATATTTTATATTTGAGATTCTTCAAAGTAGCCACCCTTTGCCTTGATGACAGCTTTAAACACGCTTGGCATTCTCTCAACCAGCTTCACCTGGAATGCTTTTCCAGCAATCTTGAAGGAGTTCCCACATATGCTGAGCACTTGTTGGCTGCTTTTCCTTCACTCTCCAGTCTGTACCTTGACTGTGCCTTTAAACAGCTTGGAAAATTTCAGAAAATTATGTCATGGCTTTAGAAGCTTCTGATAGGCTAATTGACATCATTTGCGTCAATTGGAGGTGTACCTGTGGATGTATTTCAAGGCCTACCTTCAAACACAGTGCATCTGTGCTTGACATCATGGGAAAATCAAAAGAAATCAGCGAAGACTTTTTTTTGTAGACCTCCACAAGTCTGGTTCATCCTTGGGAGCAATTTCCAAACGCCTGAAGGTACCACGTTCATCTGTACAAACAATAGTGTGCAAGTATAAACACCATGGGACCACGCAGCCATCATACCGCTAAGGAAGGAGACGCATTCTGTCTCCTAGAGATGAATGTACTTTGGTGCGAAAAGTGCAAATCAATCCCAGAACAACAGCAAAGGACCTTGTGAAGATGCTGGAGGAAACAGGTACAAAAGTATATATCCACTGTAAAACGAGTCCTATATCAACATAACCTGAAAGGCCGCTCAACATGGAAGAAGCCACTGCTCCAAAACCGTCATAAAAAAGCTAGACTACGGTTTGCAACTGCACATCGGGACAAAGATCGTACTTATTGGAGAAATGTCCTCTGGTCTGATGAAACAAAAATAGAACTGTTTGGCCATAATGACCATCGTTATGTTTGGAGGAAAAGGGGGGAGGCTTGCAAGCCCGAAGTACACCATCCCAACCGTGAAGCACGGGGGCACTTCACAAAATACATGGCATCATGAGGTAAGAAAATGATGTGGATATATTGAAGCAACATCTCAAGACATCTTAAAGCTTGGTCGCAAATGTGTCTTCCAAATGGACAATGCATACAATGCAAGCATACTTCCAAAGTTGTGGCAAAATGGCTTAAGGACAACAAAGTCAAGGTATTGGAGTGGCCATCACAAAGCCTTGACCTCAATCCTATAGAAAATATGTGGGCAGAACTGAAAAAGTGTGTGCGAGCAAGGAGGCCTACAAACCTGACTCAGTTACACCAGCTCTGTCAGGAGGAATGGGCCAATATTCACCCAACTTATTGTGGGAAGCTTGTGGAAGGCTACCCAAAACGTTTGACCCAAGTTAAACAATTTAAAGGCAATGCTACCAAATACTAATTGAGTGTATGTAAACTTCTGACCCACTGGGAATGTGATGAAAGAAATAAAAGCTTAAATAAATCATTCTCTCAGCTATTATTCTGACATTTCACATTCTTAAAATAAAGTGGTGATCCTAACTGACCTAAGACAGGGAATATTTACCAGGATTAATGTTAGGAATTGTGAAAAACCGAGTTTAAATGTATTTGGCTAAGGTGTATGTAAACTTACGACTTCAACTGTATTTGTTTGATCTTCTTGCAGTCAATTTGCAGTCTACAAATGATTTGTAATTATGTTCTGGCCCCCTGACCATCCGCAAAAAAAATGATTGGCCGCGGCTGAATCTAGTTGATGAACCCTGATCTAAAGGCTTGGTTTCCTTGCCATGTAAGCACTCTATGGACAAGGTATGACTGCAACCAATGCTTTGGTTTTGTGTACCTTGCCACTGTTTCAAATGTTAAATTGTTTTTGCATTTATGCTTCAAATTCAATGAAAGTCAATGGTACCTATATTCGCATATTCACGCTTAATTTCCAAATCATCGATAAGTAACATTGAGTTACACAATACATTTTTAGATGCCTTAGGATGATTTGAACATGACATTTTGAAAATGCTAATTAATATACATTGCATTCGGAAAGTATTCAGACCCCTTGACTTTTTCCAAATGTTACGTTACAGCATTATTCTAAAATTGATTAAATCGTTTTTCCCCTCATCAATCTACGCACAATATCCCAAAATGACAAAGCAATATTACATTTACATGAGTATTCAGACCCTTTATTCAGTACTTTGTTGAAGCACCTTTCGCAGTGATTACAGCCTTCAGTCTTCTTGGGTATGACGCTACAAGCTTGGCACAGCTATATTTGGGGAGTTTCTCCCATTCTTCTCCTCTCAAGCTATGTCAGGATGGATGGGGAGCATCGCTGCACAGCTATTTTCAGGTCTCTCCAGAGATATTAGATTGGATTCAAGTCCGGGCTCTGGCTGGGACACTCAAGGACATTCAGAGACTTGTCCCTAAGCCACTCCTGAGTTGTCTTGGCTGTGTGCTTAGTGTCGTTGTCCTGTTAGAAGGTGAACTTTTGCCCCAGTCTGAGGTCCTGAGTACACTGGAGCAGGTTTTCATCAAGGATCTCTCTGTACTTTGCTCCGCTCATCTTTCCCTCGATCCTGACTAGTCTCCCAGTCCCTGCCGCTGAAAAACATCCCTACAGCATGACGCTGCCACCGTAGGGATTGTGCCAGGTTTCCTCAATATGTGAAACTTGACATTCTGGCCAAACTTGGTTTCATCAGACCAGAGAATCTGGTTTCTCATGGTCAAAGAGTCCTCTGACCATAGGGATGGTGCCTTTTGGCAAACTCCAAGCGGGGTGTCATGTGCTTTTACTGAGGAGTGGCTTCCGTCTGGCTACTCTTCCATAAAGGCCTGATTGGTGGAGTGCTGCAGAGATTGTTGTCCTTCTGGAAGTTTCTCTCATCTCCACAGAGGAACTCTAGAGCTCAGATTGACCATCGGGTTCTTGGTCATCTCCCTGAGCAAATACATTTGCCAAAATGTCTACAAATCTGGGTTCGCTGTGTCATTATGGGGTATTGTGTGTAGATTGAGAAGAAAAATATTTGATCGATTTTAGAATAAGGCTGTAACATAACAAAAAAAATTAAAAAGGGAAGGGGTCTGAATACTTTCCAAATGCACTGTAGGTACCATTCACTTGCATTGGATTTGTGCCACAAATGCTAAACATTGGAAACAGTTGCCAACAAAATCAAAGCATGAGTTGCTGTCATATCTTGGTAATAGATCGCTTACAGGGTAAGGAAACCAATGTAATTTTGTAATTTGGGTGAACTATCCCTTTAACTTTGAAGGGGGGGGACCTTCAAATTATTTTCATCTAATAGCAGGAACAGCACCATCTAGTGATCAGAACCTGGTAATATCAGGATGTAGAATGGGACATAAGCCTATCAACTTCATTGACTAATTTAACAGGGGACAAAAACATCACCAAATTCACTGGAAATACATTGCATAGGATGAAGAAACAATACTTTGAGCCTCAGCTCCATACTACTTGTCAGATACAGAGAACTGATACTATATACTCGTTGTTTGGGTGGGATTGGTGTGGGATTGGTGTGGGTTGTGGAGGGTCTGTGGGTGGCTTTTGACCATTCCTTTGGATTCTAACTCATTGTTAGAAAACAGTTTGGTCCAAATCGGATGTTAGGTACTATATTTATTGAATATTATATGAATCCTATAAATAAAAATCGCCAATATGGATGCAATAAATTAGCTTAATTTCTCAAAGATCAAATTATATTTATACAAAATAATGTTGCAGGAATGCTAATCTTATCTATTTCTAACAACAGAAACGTTTTCAGAAACATCTTAGATAGAGGGTGTTGAGATTCTCTTTCTTGTGCCTTTTGAGGTGGAACGACCCAGCTGAAACTTGGCAGGTGGATCGCAGGTGGATCTTAAGGCAAGACAATAACCGCAAGCACACATCAAAATCCACAAATAAATTGTTAATTAGCCACAAAATCAACATTTTGCAATGGCCATCTCAGTCTCCGGACATGAAACCCATTGAAAACCTGTGGTTTGAATTGAAGAGGGCAGTCCATAAGCTTAGATAAAGGATATCAAGGATCTGGAAGGAATCTATATGGAGAAATGCTCTAAGATCCCTCCTAATGTGTTCTCTAACGCATAAAACATTTTAGAAAAAGGGTCAGTGCCGTTATCCTGGCACGGTGAGGTTTTGAAAGGTATTCACAGCAGGGGTGTCAGTAATCTTGACACCTACCTTTTTGAGAAAAACAAAATCTCTTTCTTTGAGCAATTATATTAGTATAAAGTTATATAATTTCTCCCCTTTATTTTGGTCATAAAATATAGCTCAGAATTTTAATAGTTTATTTTATACAGTCATTTTTTCTCAACTTTATCAAGGGTATAAATAATTTGACCACACTGTATATATCAAATCAAATCCAATTCGTCACATGCGCCGAAAATACAACAGGTGTAGACCTTCCAGTAAAATGCTTACTTACCCTATCCAACAATGCAGTTTAAAAAAAATATGGATAAGAATAAGAAATAAAAGTAACAAGTAATTAAAGACCTGCAGTAAAATAACAATAGCGAGACTATATACAGGGGGGTACCGGTACAGAGTCAATGTGCGGGGGCACCGGTTAGTCGAGGTAATATGTACATGTAGGTAGAGTTATTAAAGTCCTCTATTGTGTTACTGACTGTATGTTTGTTTATTCCATGTGTAACTCTGTGTTGTTGTTTGTGTCACACTGCTTTGCTTTATCTTGGCCAGGTCACAGTTGTAAATGAGAACTTGTTCTCAACTAGCCTACCTGGTTAAATAAAGGTGAAATAAAAAATAAAATAAAAAGTGCATAGATGATAACAACAGAGAGTAGCAGCGGTGTAAAAGAGGGTGGGGTGGGGGGGGGTCAATGCAAATAGTCTGGGTAGCCATTTGATTAGGTGTTGGTTAGTCTTATGGCTTGGGGGTAGAAGCTGTTTAGAAGCCTCTTGGACCTAGACTTGGCGCTCCGGTACCGCTTGCCGTGCGGTAGCAGGGAGAACAGTCTATGACTAGGGTGGCTGGAGTTTTTGACAATTTTTAGGACCTTCCTCTGACACTGCCTGGTATAAAGGTCCTGGATGGTTGGCCCCAGTGATGTACTGCGCCATTCGCACAACCCTCTGAAGTGCCTTGCGGTCGGAGGCCGAGCAGTTGCCATACCAGGCAGTGATGCAACCAGTCAGGATGCTCTCAATGGTGCAGCTGTAGAACCGTTTGAGGATCTGAGGACCCATGCCAAATCTTTTCAGTCTCCAGAGGGGGAATAAGTTTGTCGTGCCTTCTTCACGACTGTATTGGTGTGCTTGGACCATGTTGTTTGTTGGTGATGTGGACACCAAGGAACTTGAAGCTCTCAACCTGCTCCATGCAGCCCCGTCGATGAGAATGGGGGCGTGCTCGGTCCTCTTTTTTCTGTAGTCCACAATCATCTCCTTTGTCTTGATTACGTTGAGGGAGAGGTTGTTGTCCTGGCACCACACGGCCAGGTCTCTGACCTCCTCCCTATAGGCTGTCTCGTCGTTGTCGGTGATCAGGCCTACCACTGTTGTGTCATCGGCAAACTTAATGATGGTGTTGGAGTCGTGCCTGGCCGTGCAGTCATGAGTGAACAGGAGGGCACTGAGCACGCACCCCTGAGGGGCCCCTGTGTTGAGGATCAGCGTGGCAAATGTATTGTTACCTACCCTTACCACCTGGGGGCGGCCTGTCAGGAAGTCCAGGATCCAGTTGCAGAGGGATGTGTTTAGTCCCAGGGTCCTTAGCTTATTGATGAGCTTTGAGTGGACTATGGTGTTGAACGCTGCGCTGTAGTCAATGAATAGCATTCTCACATAGGTGTTCCTTTTGTCCAGGTGGGAAAGGGAAGAGTGGAGTTCAATAGAGATTGCATCATCTGTGGATCTGTTGGGGCGGTATGCAAATTAGAGTGGGTCTAGGGTTTCTGGGATAATGGTGTTGATGTGAGCCATGACCAGTCTTTCAAAGCACTTCATGACTACAGACGTGATTGCTATGGGTCGGTAGTCATTTAGGCAGGTTACCTTAGTGTTCTTGGGCACAGGCACTATGGTGATCGGCTTAAAACATGTTGGTATTACAGACTCGGACAGGGAGAGGTTGAAAATGTCAGTGAAGACACTTGCCAGTTGGTCAGCGCATGCTTGCAGTACACGTCCTGGTAATCCGTCTGGCCCTGCGGCCTTGTGAATGTTGACCTGTTTAAAGGTCTTACTCACATTGGCTGCAGAGAGCGTGATCACACAGTCTTCCGGAACAGCTGGTGCTCTCATGCATGTTTCAGTGTTATTTGCCTCGAAGTTAGTAGTAGTTTAGCTCATCTGGTAGGCTTGCGTACATGTAGTGTAAGTCGCTCTGGATAAGAGCGTCTGCTAAATGACTTAAATGTAAATGTAAATGTAGTCTGTAATAGGCTCATTAATGATTCACACTATGTAGTGCCTGGTCTCTGCTTATGTAGTGCCCCTCTTTAAGGCATGGAACATGGATCAACTGCTGCTTTTACACAGTCAACCCAATTCTGATATTTTTTCCACTAATTGGTCTTTTGAACAATCAGATCAGCTGTAGAAAAGATCTGACGTGAAAAGATTTGATTTGATTGATCAAAACAAAAGAACAACTAGTGGAACACAGCAGAGTAATAATAATGAATTAATTTATTATCATTCTCTGTCCCTCATATTATTGAACGTGCACTTATTCTGCTTTAGTGAGACAGATGGCAAGTCTGACCATAGCTCAAGCAGACACTAGTGCTCGTTCAGGATTTTCAACTTGTTCATTATCTGATTCTATACAGAAGATGTTTGTCTGCTACCATTATACACCACAAGATGGCACCCTGTCCTTTACAGCCTTATTCCAGTTTCGTTCTCATAAAAAAATGTAAACCCTTTTTTGCCGTTGGTTGTAAGACAATCTACTGAGTCATCAACAGACATGTAGGTTCCATCCTAGCGAGTCATTCAGCATTAACTGAGAATATGACCTTTGTTGAAGAGAGAAGTGTTCAGTCTGTCATTGATTGGGCTAGGATGACAAACCTAGTCAATCTATTACAGACTCACGGCCATAGCGTCACAGTGTTAAATTCCTGGAAGGAAGATCTATGACCGTCAATAAACTAAATCATAAAATCTAGATTTATACCATCCCTGTCCAGCCTGACCAGTACTGTCAATAATGAAAGTTTAACTACAGCTGAATAGATAAACATTAAATGCTACCTAATTTGCTCATAGACACATTTCAGGGAGAATACACAGCATTGTGTGTGCAAGACGGCGCTTTGTTGTCCCCTAACTTTTAAAAGACGAAAGACCAAATAAGTTAAAGTAGGAGAACTTAAATGTTCAGCTGTGATATAGTGTGTTTATAGTAGAGTCATTTAGTCAATAAAACAATATTCACTGTCTGAAAGAAAAACATTCTAAAGGATATTAATTCAAACATTAAACTACAGCAGTGGGTTGTTTTAACCGTATTACCATCGACACTCACATTTACCACTTTTCATTGAAAAAAAACAGTCAAAGGGGGATCAAAAGTGTTTAAAAAAATCCTGAGCAGGATATGTGGGTTTACTGGGCCCTACTGTCAGGCATTGACAGCCCCCGTCACGCTGCCCCCTATAATGCCCGTATAATGATGTTTACGTCCCACTAATTCCCATAAAACCGTCTAACCTAGGGACAGGTGACTTGACACCTTCTAGGGTGTCCCCTGACATTTGACTGTGATTCATAGGATCCCTGGAACTGGGCATGTGGCTGTGTGCTAACGTCATATCTCGTCGTAGCCATGTCTCTCTGTGAGGCTAATTAACATGGTGCTAAAGGCCTCACACCTTCACTAAGGTAGGCATTTACACTCTACTCCCTCAGAGGTTAATACCAAGCAATGAAAGGGAGAGGGAGGTGGATATTGTCACATAATTTTCAAGTACCAACAGGGACACACAGAAAATTTAAAGATTGGGAGCCAATAATTAGTACAAGACCTACCACCCTCTAAACTCACTATAATGAGTCAATATATTTTACTACTCATCTGAGTGTGCTTAGGAGATCAGGATCAAATCACATCAAATAGTCATGTAGAATGCAACTGAAAGGGAGTCCTCATGGGAGATTCCCTGATTTCAAGGTTTAACTGCTAACTCACAAAGCATTACATGGGCATGCTCCTACTTATCTCTCCGATTTGGTCCTGCCGTACATACCTACACGTACGCTACGGTCACAAGACGCAGGCCTCCTTATCGTCCCTAGAATTTGTAAACAAACAGCTGGAGGCAGGGCTTTCTCCTATAGAGCTCCATTTTTATGGAATGGTCTGCCTATCCATGTGAGAGACGCAGACTTGGTCTCAACCTTTAAGTCTTTATTGAAGACTCATCACTTCAGTAGGTCCTATGATTGAGTGTAGTCTGGCCCAGGGGTGTGAAGGTGAACAGAAAGGCACTGGAGCGACGAACCTCCCTTGCTGTCTCTGCCTGGCCGGTTCCACTCTCTCCACTGAGAATTTCTGCCTCTAACCCTTTTACGGGGCCACAGTGTCTCTCTACCCCTCCTGTCTCAGCCTCCAGTATTTATGCTGCAATAGTTTATGTGTTGGGAGAATTTTTCCTGTCTTATCCGGTGTCCTGTGTGAATTTAAGTATGCTCCCTCTAATTCTCTCTCTCTCCCTCCCCTCCCAGAGGACCTGAGCCCTGGGACCATGGCTCAGGACTACCTTGCCTGATGACTCCTTGCTGTCCCCAGTCCACCTGGTCGTGCTGCTGCTCCAGTTTCAACTGTTCTGCCTGCGGCTATGGAACTCTGACCTGTTCATAGGACGTGCTACGTTGTCCCGGATCTACTGTTTTTGACACTCTCTCTCTACCGCACCTGCTGTTTCTTACTCTGAATGCTCGGGGATGAAAAGCCAACTGACATTTACTCCTGAGGTGCTGACCTGTTGCACCCTCTACAACCACTGTGATTATTATTATTTGGCCCTGCTGGTCATCTATGAACGTTTGAATGCTTGGCCATGTACTGTTATAATCTCCACCCGACACAGCCAGAAGAGGACTGACCACCCCTCAGAGCCTGGTTCTTCTCTAGGTTTCTACCTAGGTTCCTGCCTTTCTAGGGAGTTTTTCCCTAGCCACCATGCTTCTACATCTGCATTGCTTGCTGTTTGGGGTTTTAGGCTGGGTTTCTGTATAGCACTTTTTGACATCTGATGATGTAATAGGGGTTTATAAATACATTTGATTGATTGATTCCAGTGGAGTGCTTGAGGCAAATCTTCCTCAGCTGTCCCCAAAGGTCTATAAAAGCCCACGGCCAATGAGGGACTCCAGATCCAGCCTAGCATCAGCATGTTGGGTTACAGCACTGTGGTAGAGGTGTATCACTGTCCTTTAAGTCCTTCCCTGAAGTGGGTTTGGTCATCACTTTGTGTTATGTATTGTTGCGCATCATCTCTCCCCCAGCTGTTGGTCGCTCGCTGTTTGACACGTCTGCCCAAGGGAAGGCTTACCTAATCGTTATTAGAGAGCACAACATTGCGATACACTCACACCAATACAAAAAAATTAGCATTTCAAGGACACAAACGTTATGTGTTGACAGAAAAACAGATATACACACTCTCTCGCTCTCACTCACTGTGACACACACTGCCCTGTATCATGCAAACATCCCCAGGTTCAATGCAGGTTTGGGATCAATTTCATGTAAATTCCAGTAAATTCAGAGAGCACACAGAAATTCCAAACCATGAGAAAAATGTGTAATTGGAATTTGGTTTGCTTTCAGAATTTACTACAATTAAAATGGCATTTACCCTAACCCTGGTTTAATAGGTATACTGATATTGACAAAGGAACAAGTGTGCTTTCATCTTTTTATTTTTTTATTTTATTTCACCTTTATTTAACCAGGTAGGCTAGTTGAGAACAAGTACTCATTTACAACTGCAACCTGGCCAAGAGAAAGCATACAGTGGGGAGAACAAGTATTTGATACACTGCCGATTTTGCAGGTTTTCCTACTTACGAAGCATGTAGAGGTCTGTAATTTTTATCATAGGTACACTTCAACTGTGAGAGATGGAATCTAAAACAGAAATCCAGAAAATCACATTGTATGATTTCTAAGTAATTAATTTGCATTTTATTGCATGACATAAGTATTTGATACATCAGAAAAGTAGAACTTAATATTTTGTACAGAAACCTTTGTTTGCAATTACAGAGATCATACGTTTCCTGTAGTTCTTGACCAGGTTTGCACACACTGCAGCAGGGATTTTGGCCCACTCCTCCATACAGACCTTCTCCAGAACCTTCAGGTTTCGAGGCTGTCGCTGGGCAATACGGACTTTCAGCTCCCTCCAAAGATTTTCTATTGGGTTCAGGTCTGGAGACTGGCTAGGCCACTCCAGGACCTTGAGATGCTTCTTACGGAGCCACTCCTTAGTTGCCCTGGCTGTGTGTTTTGGGTCGTTGTCATGCTGGAAGAACCCAGCCACGACCCATCTTCAATGCTCTTACGGAGGGAAGGAGGTTGTTGGCCAAGATCTCGCGATACATGGCCCCATCCATCCTCCCCTCAATATGGTGCAGTCGTCCTGTCCCCTTTGCAGAAAAGCATCCCCAAAGAATGATGTTTCCACCTCCATGCTTCACGGTAGGGACCTTGTTCTTGGGGTTGTACTCATCCTTCTTCTTCCTCCAAACTCGGCGAGTGGAGTTCAGACCAAAAAGCTCTATTTTTGTCTCATCAGACCACATGACCTTCTCCCATTCCTCCTCTGGATCATCCAGATGGTCATTGGCAAACTTCAGACGGGCCTGCACATGCGCTGGCTTGAGCAGGGGGACCTTGCGTGCGCTGCAGGATTTTAATCCATGACGGCGTAGTGTGTTACTAATGGTTTTCTTTGAGACTGTGGTCCCAGCTCTCTTCAGGTCATTGACCAGGTCCTGCCGTGTAGCTCTGGGCTGATCCCTCACCTTCCTTATGATCATTGATGCCCCACGAGGTGAGATCTTGCATGGAGCCCCAGACCGAGGGTGATTGACCGTCATCTTGAACTTCTTCCATTTTCTAATAATTGCGCCAACAGTTGTTGCCTTCTCACCAAGCTGCTTGCCTATTGTCCTGTAGCCCATCCCAGCCTTGTGCAGGTCTACAATTTATCCCTGATGTCCTTACACAGCTCTCTGGTCTTGGCCATTGTGGAGAGGTTGGAGTCTGTTTGATTGAGTGTGTGGACAGGTGTCTTTTATACAGGTAACGAGTGGAGTTAATACAGGTAATGGGTGGAGAACAGGAGGGCTTCTTAAAGAAAAACTAACAGGTCTGTGAGAGTCGGAATTCTTACTGGTTGGTAGGTGATCAAATACTTATGTCATGCAATAAAATGCAAATTAATTACTTAAAAGTCATACAATGTGATTTTCTGGATTTTTGTTTTAGATTCCGTGTACCTATGATAAAAAATTACAGACCTATACAAGTTCTGGAACACTGTAAAGTCCATGGAGAACAAGAGCACCTCCTCCCAGCTGCCCACTGCACTGAGGCTAGGTAACACAGTCACCACCGATAAATCCATGATAATCGAAAACTTCAACAAGCATTTCTCAACGGCTGGCCATGCCTTCCACCTGGCTACTCCAACCTCGGCCAACAGCTCCGCCCCCCCCGCAGCTACTCGCCCAAGCGTCCCCAGCTTCTCCTTTACCCAAATCCAGATAGAAGATGTTCTGAAAGAGCTGCAAAACCTGGACCCATACAAATCAGCTGGGCTTGACAATCTAGACCCTCTATTTCTGAAACTATCCGCCGCCATTGTCGCAACCCCTATTACCAGCCTGTTCAACCTCTCTTTCATATCGTCTGAGATCCCCAAGGATTGGAAAGCTCCCGCGGTAATCCCCCTCTTCAAAGGGGGAGACACCCTGGACCCAAACTGTTATAGACCTACAGTGGGGAGAACAAGTATTTGATACACTGCCGATTTTGCAGGTTTTCCTACTTACAAAGCATGTAGAGGTCTGTCATTTTTATCATAGGTACACTTCAACTGTGAGAGACGGAATCTAAAACAAAAATCCAGAAAATCACATTGTATGATTTTTAAATAATTACTTTGCATTTTATTGCATGACATAAGTATTTGATCACCTACCAACCAGTAAGAATTCCGGCTCTCACAGACCTGTTTGTTTTTCTTTAAGAAGCCCTCCTGTTCTCCACTCATTACCTGTATTAACTGCACCTGTTTGAACTCGTTACCTGTATAAAAGACACCTGTCCACACACTCAATCAAACAGATTCCAACCTCTCCACAATGGCCAAGACCAGAGAGCTGTGTAAGGACATCAGGGATAAAATTGTAGACCTGCACAAGGCTGGGATGGGCTACAGGACAATAGGCAAGCAGCTTGGTGAGAAGGAAACAACTGTTGGCGCAATTATTAGAAAATGGAAGAAGTTCAAGATGACGGTCAATCACCCTCGGTCTGGGGCTCCATGCAAGATTTCACCTCGTGGGGCATCAATGATCATGAGGAAGGTGAGGGATCAGCCCAGAACTACACGGCAGGACCTGGTCAATGACCTGAAGAGAGCTGGGACCACAGTCTCAAAGAAAACCATTAGTAACACACTACGCCGTCATGGATTAAAATCCTGCAGCGCACGCAAGGTCCCCCTGCTTAAGCCAGTGCATGTCCAGGCCCGTCTGAAGTTTGCCAATGACCATCTGGATGATCCAGAGGAGGAATGGGAGAAGGTCATGTGGTCTGATGAGACAAAAATAGAGCTTTTTGGTCTAACTCCACTCGCCGTGTTTGGAGGAAGAAGAAGTATGAGTACAACCCCAAGAACACCATCCCAACCGTGAAGCATGGAGGTGGAAACATCATTCTTTGGGGATGCTTTTCTGCAAAGGGGACAGGACGACTGCACCGTATTGAGGGGAGGATGGATGGGGCCATGTATCGCGAGATCTTGGCCAACAACCTCCTTCCCTCAGTAAGAGCATTGAAGATGGGTCGTGGCTGGGTCTTCCAGCATGACAACGACACGAAGCACACAGCCATGGCAACTAAGGAGTGGCTCCGTAAGAAGCATCTCAAGGTCCTGGAGTGGCCTAGCCAGTCTCCAGACCTGAACCCAATAGAAAATCTTTGGAGGGAGCTGAAAGTCCGTATTGCCCAGCGACAGCCCCGAAACCTGAAGGATCTGGAGAAGATCTGTAGGGAGGAGTGGGCCAAAATCCCTGCTGCAGTGTGTGCAAACCTAGTCAAGAACTACAGGAAACGTATGATCTCTGTAATTGCAAACAAAGGTTTCTGTACCAAATATTAAGTTCTGCTTTTCTGATGTATCAAATACTTATGTCATGCAATAAAATGCAAATTAATTACTTAAAAATCATACAATGTGATTTTCTGGATTTTTGTTTTAGATTCCGTCTCTCATAGTTGAAGTGTACCTATGATAAAAATTACAGACCTCTACATGCTTTGTAAGTAGGAAAACCTGCAAAATCGGCAGTGTATCAAATACTTGTTCTCCCCACTGTATATCCATCCTGCCCTGCCTATCTAAGGTCTTCGAAAGCCAAGTCAACAAACAGATCACTGACCATCTCGAATCCCACCGTACCTTCTCCGCTGTGCAATCCGGTTTCCGAGCCGGTCACGGGTGCACCTCAGC
This sequence comes from Salvelinus alpinus, assembly GCF_045679555.1. NCBI lineage: Eukaryota > Metazoa > Chordata > Actinopteri > Salmoniformes > Salmonidae > Salvelinus > Salvelinus alpinus. Next base: position 35,714,727 of record NC_092099.1, on the reverse strand, counting down.
CACGCTCAAGGTACTAAACGATATCATAACCGCCATCGATAAAAGACAGTACTGTGCAGCCGTCTTCATCGACCTGGCCAAGGCTTTCGACTCTGTCAATCACCATATTCTTATCGGCAGACTCAGTAGCCTCGGTTTTTCTAATGACTGCCTTGCCTGGTTCACCAACTACTTTGCAGACAGAGTTCAGTGTGTCAAATCGGAGGGCATGTTGTCCGGTCCTCTGGCAGTCTCTATGGGGGTACCACAGGGTTCAATTCTCGGGCCGACTCTTTTCTCTGTATATATCAATGATGTTGCTCTTGCTGCGGGCGATTCCCTGATCCACCTCTACGCAGACGACACCATTCTGTATACTTCTGGCCCTTCCTTGGACACTGTGCTATCTAACCTCCAAACGAGCTTCAATGCCATACAACACTCCTTCCGTGGCCCCCAACTGCTCTTAAACGCTAGTAAAACCAAATGCATGCTTTTCAACCGTTCGCTGCCTGCACCCGCACGCCCGACTAGCATCACCACCCTGGACGGTTCCGACCTAGAATATGTGGACATCTATAAGTACCTAGGTGTCTGGCTAGACTGCAGACTCTCCTTCCAGACTCATATCAAACTTCTCCAATCCAAAATCAAATCTAGAGTCGGCTTTCAATTTCGCAACAAAGCCTCCTTCACTCACGCCGCCAAACTTACCCTAGTAAAACTGACTATCCTACCGATCCTCGACTTCGGCGATGTCATCTACAAAATAGCTTCCAATACTCTACTCAGCAAACTGGATGCAGTTTATCACAGTGCCATCCGTTTTGTTACTAAAGCACCTTATACGACCCACCACTACGACCTGTATGCCCTAGTCGGCTGGCCCTCGCTACATGTTCGTCGTCAGACCCACTGGCTCCAGGTCATCTACAAGGCTATGCTAGGTAAAGTGCCGCCTTATCTCAGTTCACTGGTCACGATGGCTACACCCACCCGTAGCACGCGCTCCAGCAGGTGTATCTCACTGATCATCCCTAAAGCCAAAACCTCATTTGGACGCCTTTCCTTCCAGTTCTCTGCTGCCTGCGACTGGAACGAATTGCAAAAATCTCTGAAGTTGGAGACTTTTATCTCCCTCAACAACTTTAAACATCTGCTATCCGAGCAGCTAACCGATCGCTGCAGCTGTACATAGTCCATCGGTATATAGCCCACCCAATTTACCTACCTCACCCCCCATACTGCTTTTATTTATTTACTTTTCTGCTCTTTTGCACACCAGTATCTCTACTTGCACATGATCATCTGATGATTTATCACTCCAGTGTTAATCTGCTAAATTGTAATTATTCGATTTATTGTCTACCTCCTCATGCCTTTTGCACACATTGTATATAGATTCTCTTTTTTTCTACCATGTTATTGACTTGTTTATTGTTTACTCCATGTGTAACTCTGTGTTGTTGTCTGTTCACACTGCTATGCTTTATCTTGGCCAGGTCGCAGTTGCAAATGAGAACTTGTTCTCAACTAGCCTACCTGGTTAAATAAAGGTGAAATAAAATAAATAAAAATAAAAAAAATTGAAGAGAAGGGATGAGTTCCGTGTCATAAACACTTGTGTCTGTGCAACTGTCAATAGTCATGCAGGGTGTCATGCATACGCAGAGTTTCATGCATATGTAAGTGTTGTAATCATCAACTGTCTAGTGTGATTGCCCTGAAAAGAACAGCAATAGCAAATATAGGAAACTAGTGATGAAGAGGCCATTTAAAAGCGACTGGCCCACTGTGCTGTTCTGAGGCTCAGTATGAGATAGATTGTGGCCCTCTTTAGAAGACTCTTCAGACCCTGACGCAGTCTCAGCGATACTCATGCAAAATAAGGTTCCTACTTAATGGAGAATATGAGCATCGGCTATCAGGTGACTGCTCTCTCTCTCATTCCACCTCTCTCCTTTTTGGCATTTCTTTCTCAGCCTCTCATTTCATCTACTGTATCTCTCTCTTTCTCTCTCTGTACAGCCTTCTATCTCCCCCTTTATCACTCTCATGTGAGGCTTTAACTTTATGTATGGTATCTCTCTGGAGTTACCTGTGGGAACAGTGGGAGTCATCAACACAGTTGAACAGGAAAGGTTCCTGTTGGCTAGCAGGGATTAAAATCAGATGGGCTAATTGGTTCAAAGCAGGGGGCAGATCAATGCTGCTGGTCAAGCCATCTGAGGCAGTACACTCATGGATTTTTCTGCCATTTAAATTCTTGGCTGGGCCGCCTAAGCATTATTCGCCTAAACATAAATCCAAACAGTGCAAAAATAAATATATATTTTATTTTTAATTCATTTTCAGGATGGAAAAATGCTTTCAGTGTAAAATGAAATGACTTAAACCAGATATAAAGTATGTAGAAAAGATAATGGACCTATATATTTTTTTAAATAATATAAGCTAGACAGTCGGGGAGAATAAAAATTCCCAAAACTTTTAATTTAGCAGTATTTATTTTGTTATTATGTTTGAGCAAAATAACACAGCAATAGACATGGAAAAATGCAAAGAATTGCTGGAAATTAGCTTTAAAACTTTTCTCTACACCGCCAAAATGTTCTGTACAATTCAGCCGTGCCGAAGGGCTGACCGTGCCTATTGCCACGACCCTGACAAGGCCACCGCCTAAGCCCTTTTTTGAGCCATGCCTCTAGGTTGGCTGTAGTTGATCCCTCAATCCAGATTACACTGTTGGCAAATCAATACAATGGTTTATTAGAGATATAAATCTTCCCACCTGTCTCTGAAGCTCATCTCTGAAATGTACTGTCCTTTCTACACTGAACAAAAATATATACGCAAGATGCAACAATTTCAAAGATTTTACTGAGTTACAGTTCATATAAGGAAATCAGTCAATTGAAATAAATAAATTAGGCACTGATCTATGGATTTCACATGACTGGGAATACAGATATGCATCTGTTGGTCACAGATGCCTTAAAAAAAAGGTAGGGCGTGGATGAGAAAACCAGTCAGTATCTGGTGTGACCACTATTTTCCTCGTGCAGCGCGACACATCTCCTTCGTAGTTGATCAAGCTGTTGATTGTGGCCTGTGGAATGTGATCGCACTCCTCTTCAATGGCCGTGCAAAGTTGCTGGATATTGGTGGGAACTGGAACACGCTGAAACATGAAGTGATGGCGGTGGATGAATGGCACGACAATGGGCCTCAGTATCTTGTCACGGTATCTCTGTGCATTCAAATTGCCATCGATAAATTGCAATTGTGTTCGTTGTCAGTAGCTTATGCCTGCCCATACAATAACCCCACTGCCGCCATAGGGCATTCTGTTCAGTGTTGACATCAGCTAACCGCTCTCCCACACAACTCCATTCATTCTGTCTGCCATCTGCCCGGTACAATTGAAACCGTGATTCATCTGTGAAGAGCTCACTTCCCCAGCGTGCCAGTGGCCATCGAAGGTGAGCATTTGCCCACTGATGTCAGTTACGATCCCGAACTGTAGTCAGGTCAAGACCCTAGTGAGGACAACGATGAGCTTCCCTGAGACTGTTTCTGACAGTTTGGGCAGAAATTCTTTGGTTGTGCAAACCCAGAGTTTCATCAACTGTCCGGGTGGTTGGTCTCAAAAAAATACACTTTTTCTGCATATGGAACATTTCTGGGATCTTTTATTTCAGCTCATGAAACATGGGACGAACACTTTACATGTTGCGTTTATATTTTTGTTCAGTATAATATGGTCGATACAACATAGAATCACTGCTCAGGGAACCTAGAACACAGTAAGGATAAATTAAGCTGAAGTCTAACCGCAAAAGCTTTTGTTTTTCCATCATAGAGCATAGTGACTCTGTCAGAAGCAGGATGTTATAGGATGTAATAAGCATTCATAACCATGTTATAAGCAATCATAACTACTAATTAACATAGACTAAACAGACAGCATGCAGAATTTACATGTGGTTGTGTTGTACATGTTCCAAGGCGGGTGTCTGGGTCTCCTTGAGTGTTCTGCCCTATTTTCCATCCATGGTCAATCGATCAGGTACAGCAAATCCACAGCCTCTCTGGAATATTGTCTCCAGGTGAAACTCGATACACCGACCCACACTTTCAGCTTTCACACTTACATACGGAAACCACCCCCAGCAATCACAGTCATTCTCTGTGGTCAAACTAACGAAGACTGAAAAATTACACTTAAATATCATTAAATGTACACAGACAACACTGACATTCATGTAGCTTCAGTTAGGTGAGATTAGAAGAGGCCAATGAGACTAACACCCTTGCTTTTCTTAAGATAACCCTAGCACTTGTCTTTGCTGATAGCTACTTTATTGAGGAAAGACTGTAAGCTACTTGTACTATGACTGTGATACAGTGGGGCAAAACAGTATTTAGTCAGCCACCAATTGTGTAAAGGTTTTCTTCCAGGGGTGAAGGAGAGGACCAAAATGCAGCGCGGCTAGTGTTAAACATGTTTAATACAAAACAAGTGAACACTACAAACAACTTACAAAATAACAAACGTGAAAACCGATACAGACCTATCTGGTGCAGAACACAAACACAGAGACAGGTAACAAACACCCACAAACTCCCAACACAAAACAAGCCTCCTATATATGAGTCTCAATCAGAGACAACGACTACCATCTGCCTCTGATTGAGAACCCACACTAGGCTGACATAGAAACAGACAAACTAGACACACAACATAGAATTCCCACCCAGCTCACGTCCTGACCAACTAAACACATACAAAACAAGAGAAAACAGGTCAGGAACGTGACAGAACCCCCCCCTCAAGGTGCGAACTCCGGGCACACCCCTAAAAACTCAAGGGGAGGGTCTGGGTGGGCATCTGTCCGCGGTGGCGGCTCCGGCGGTGGACGAGGACACCACTCCACCATTGTCTTTGTCCCCCTCCTTAGCGTCCTTTGAGTGGCGACCCTCGCCCCCGACCATGGTCCAGGAACCTTCACTAAGGCCCCTCCTACATAGAGGAGACAGCTCAGGACAGAGAGGTAGCTCAGGACAGAGAGGTAGCTCAGGACAGAGAGGTAGCTCCGGACAGAGAGGTAGCTCCGGACAGAGAGGTAGCTCCGGACAGAGAGGTAGCTCCGGACAGAGAGGTAGCTCCGGACAGAGAGGTAGCTCCGGACAGAGGGACAACTCTGTACTAATGGCAGCTCCGGACTGGGTGGCAGCTCCGGACTGGGTGGCAGCTCCGGACTGGGTGGCAGCTCCGGACTGGGTGGCAGCTCCGGACTGGGTGGCAGCTCCGGACTGGGTGGCAGCTCCGGACTGGGTGGCAGCTCCGGACTGGGTGGCAGCTCCGGACTGTAGGGCAGCTCCTGACTGTAGGGCAGCTCCTGACTGTAGGGCAGCTCCTGACTGTAGGGCAGCTCCTGACTGTAGGGCAGCTCATGACTGTAGGGCAGCTCATGACTGTAGGGCAGCTCATGACTGTAGGGCAGCTCATGACTGAAGGGCAGCTCATGACTGTAGGGCAGCTCATGACTGTAGGGCAGCTCATGACTGTAGGGCAGCTCATGACTGTAGGGCAGCTCATGACTGTAGGGCAGCTCATGACTGTAGGGCAGCTCATGACTGAAGGGCAGCTCATGACTGACGGGCAGCTCATGACTGTAGGGCAGCTCCTGACTGTAGGGCAGCTCCTGACTGTAGGGCAGCTCCTGACTGTAGGGCAGCTCCTGACTGGCTGGCGGCTCTGGCAGCTCCTGACTGGCTGGCGGCTCTGGCAGCTCCTGACTGGCTGGCGGCTCTGGCAGCTCCTGACTGGCTGGCGGCTCTGGCAGCTCCTGACTGGCTGGCGGCTCTGGCAGCTCCTGACTGGCTGGCGGCTCTGGCAGCTCCTGACTGGCTGGCGGCTCTGGCGGCTCCTGACTGGCTGGCGGCTCTGGCGGCTCCTGACTGGCTGGCGGCTCTGGCGGCTCCTGACTGACGGACGGCTCTAGCGGCTCCTGACTGACGGACGGCTCTAATGGCTCGGGACAGACGGGCGGCTCTAATGGCTCGTGGCAGACAGATGGCTCAGAAGGCGCTGGGCAGACGGATGGCTCAGAAGGCGCTGGGCAGACGGATGGCTCAGAAGGCGCTGGGCAGACGGATGGCTCAGAAGGCGCTGGGCAGACGGATGGCTCAGAAGGCGCTGGGCAGACGGATGGCTCAGAAGGCGCTGGGCAGACGGATGGCTCAGAAGGCGCTGGGCAGACGGGCGGCTCAGAAGGCGCTGGGCAGACGGATGGCTCAGACGGCGCTGGGCAGACGGATGGCTCAGACGGCGCTGGGCAGACAGATGGCTCAGACGGCGCTGGGCAGACAGATGGCTCAGACGGCGCTGGGCAGACAGATGGCTCAGACGGCGCTGGGCAGACAGATGGCTCAGACGGCGCTGGGCAGACAGATGGCTCAGACGGCGCTGGGCAGACAGATGGCTCAGACGGCGCTGGGCAGACAGATGGCTCAGACGGAGCTGGGCAGACAGGCAGTGCAGAAGGCGTTGGGCAGACGGACAGTTCAGACGCCGCTGGGCAGACGGGCAGTTCAGGCGCCGCTGGGCAGACGGCAGACTCTGGCCGGCTGAGACGCACTATAGGCCTGATGCGTGGTGCCGGAACAGGAGGTACCGGGCTGAGGGCACGCACCTCAGGGCGAGTGCGGGGAGAAGGAACAGTGTGTACAGGGCTCTGGAGACGCACAGGAGGCTTGGTGCGTGGTGCCGGAACTGGAGGCACTGGGCTGGGGCGGGAAGGTGGCGCCGGATATACCAGACCGTGAAGGAGGACACGTGCTCTTGAGCACCGAGCCTCCCCAACCTTACCAGGTTGAATGGTCCCCGTAGCCCTGCCAGTGCGGCGAGGTGGAATAGCCCGCACTGGGCTATGCAGGCGAACCGGGGACACCACCTGTAAGGCTGGTGCCATGTACGCCGGCCCGAGGAGACGTACTGGAGGCCAGATATGTTGGACCGGCTTCATGACACCCGGCTCGATGCCCAACCTAGCCCTACCAGTGCGGCAAGGTGGAATAGCCCGCACTGGGCTAAGCACGCGTACTGGGGACACCGTGCGCTCCACCGCATAACACGGTGTCTGACCAGTACGACGCCCTCTCACTCCACGGTAAGCCCGGGGAGTTGGCTCAGGTATCCAACCCGGCTTCGCCACACTCCCCTTTAGCCCCCCCCCAAGAAATTTTGGGGTGAGCCTCTCGGGCTTCCAGCCTCTCTTATGTGCTGCCTCCTCAATCCACCGCTCCTGGGCTGTGGCTGCCTCCTTCACCTCCCGAGAGCGGCGATTCTCTCCAACCCTTCCCCAGGGTCCTTTTCCGTCCATGATCTCCCAAGACCATTCCTCCTGTGTCCAGTAGTCCTGTGTACTGGGCCGCTGCTGCTCCCCGTTGCTACGCTGCTTGGTCCTGGTTTGGTGGGTGTTTCTGTAAAGGTTTTCTTCCAGGGGTGAAGGAGAGGACCAAAATGCAGCGCGGCTAGTGTTAAACATGTTTAATACAAAACAAGTGAACACTACAAACAACTTACAAAATAACAAACGTGAAAACCGATACAGACCTATCTGGTGCAGAACACAAACACAGAGACAGGTAACAAACACCCACAAACTCCCAACACAAAACAAGCCTCCTATATATGAGTCTCAATCAGAGACAACGACTACCATCTGCCTCTGATTGAGAACCCACACTAGGCTGACATAGAAACAGACAAACTAGACACACAACATAGAATTCCCACCCAGCTCACGTCCTGACCAACTAAACACATACAAAACAAGAGAAAACAGGTCAGGAACGTGACAAATTGTGCAAGTTCTCCCACTTAAAAAGATGAGAGGCCTGTAATTTTCATCATAGGTACACTTCAACTATGACAGACAAAATGAGAAAAAAAATTCCAGAAAATCACTTTGTAGGATTTTTAATGAATTTATTTGCAAATTATGGTGGAAAATAAGTATTTGGTCAATAACAAAAGTTTATCTCAATACTTTGTTATATACCCTTTGTTGACAATGACAGAGGTCAAACGTTTTCTGTAAGTCTTCACAAGGTTTTCACACACTGTTGCTGGTATTTTGGCCCATTCCTCCATGCAGATCTCCTCTAGAGCAGTGATGTTTTGGGGCTGTTGCTGGGCAACACGGACTTTCAACTCCCTCCAAAGATTTTCTATGGGGTTGAGATCTGGAGACTGGCTAGGCCACTCCAGGACCTTGAAATGCTTCTTACGAAGCCACTCCTTCGTTGCCCGGGCAGTGTGTTTGGGATCATTGTCATGCTGAAAGACCCAGCCACGTTTCATCTTCAATGCCCTTGCTGATGGAAGGAGGTTTTCACTCAAAATCTCACGATACACAGCCCCATTCATTCTTTCCTTTACACGGATCAGTCGTCCTGGTCCCTTTGCAGAAAAACAGCCCCAAAGCATGATGTTTCCACCCCCATGCTTCACAGTAGGTATGGTGTTCTTTGGATGCAACTCAGCATTCTTTGTCCTCCAAACACGACGAGTTGAGTTTTTACCAAAAAGTTATATTTTGGTTTCATCTGACCATATGACATTCTCCCAATCTTCTTCTGGATCATCCAAATTGTCACGATCGTCTTGCTGAGAGACGGCAGCTCCGGACTGAGGGACGGCAGCTCCGGACTGAGGGACGGCAGCTCCGGACTGAGAGACGGCAGCTCATGGCTGGCTGACGGATCTGGCTGCTCATGGCTGGCTGACAGATCTGGCTGCTCATGGCTGGCTGACGAATCTGGCTGCTCATGGCTGGCTGACGAATCTGGCTGCTCATGGCTGGCTGACGGATCTGGCTGCTCATGGCTGGCTGACGGATCTGGCTGCTCATGGCTGGCTGGCGGATCTGGCTGCTCATGGCTGGCTGGCGGATCTGGCTGCTCATGGCTGACTGGCGGATCTGGCAGATCCTGGCTGACTGGCTGCTCTGGCTGCTCATGGCTGACTGGCTGCTCTGGCGGATCCTGGCTGACTGGCTGCTCTGGCGGATCCTGGCGGCTCTGGCAGATCCTGGCTGACTGGCGTCTCTGGCGGATCCTGGCTGACTGGCGGCTCTGGCGGATCCTGGCTGACTGGCGGCTCTGGCGGATCCTGGCTGACTGGCGGCTCTGGCGGATCCTGGCTGACTGGCGGCTCTGGCGGATCCTGGCTGACTGGCGGCTCTGGCGGATCCTGGCTGACTGGCGGCTCTGGCGGATCCTGGCTGACTGGCGGCTCTGGCGGATCCTGGCTGACTGGCGGCTCTGGAGGATCCTGGCTGGTTGGCGGCTCTGGAGGATCCTGGCTGGTTGGCGGCTCTGGAGGATCCTGGCTGGTTGGCGGCTCTGGCGGATCCTGACTGACGGGTGGCTCAGATGGCGCTGAGCAGACGGGCGGCTCTGGCGGATCCTGGCTGACTGGCGGCTCTGGCGGATCCTGGCTGACTGGCGGCTCTGGCGGATCCTGGCTGACTGGCGGCTCTGGCGGATCCTGGCTGACTGGCGGCTCTGGAGGATCCTGGCTGGTTGGCGGCTCTGGAGGATCCTGGCTGGTTGGCGGCTCTGGAGGATCCTGGCTGGTTGGCGGCTCTGGCGGATCCTGACTGACGGGTGGCTCAGATGGCGCTGAGCAGACGGGCGGCTCAGATGGCGCTGGGCAGACGGATGGCTCAGATGGCGCTGGGTAGACGGATGGCTCAGATGGCGCTGGGCAGACGGATGGCTCAGATGGCGCTGGGCAGACGGATGGCTCAGATGGCGCTGGGCAGACGGATGGCTCAGATGGCGCTGGGCAGACGGATGGCTCAGATGGCGCTGGGCAGACGGATGGCTCAGATGGCGCTGGGCAGACGGATGGCTCAGATGGCGCTGGGCAGACGGATGGCTCAGATGGCGCTGGGCAGACGGATGGCTCAGATGGCGCTGGGCAGACGAATGGCTCAGATGGCGCTGGGCAGACGGATGGCTCAGATGGCGCTGGGCAGACGGATGGCTCAGATGGCGCTGGGCAGACGGCAGACTCTGGCCGGCTGAGGCGCACTGTAGGCCTGGTGCGTGGTACCGGAACTGGAGGTACCGGGCTAATGACACGCACCTTCAGGCTAGTGCGGGGAGAAGGAACAGGGCATACTGGACCCTGGATACGCACATTAGGCCTAGTGCGTGGTGCCGGCACTGGTGGTACCGGGCTGGGGACACGCATCTCAGGGCTAGTGCGGGGAGCAGCAACAGGACGCACAGGACTCTGGGGACACACAGGAGGCTTGGTGCGTGGTGTAGGCACTGGTGATAATGGGCTGGAACACGCACCACAGGGCTAGTGCGTGGAGGAGGAACAGGGCTCTGGAGACGCACAGGAAGCCTGGTGCGTGGTGTAGGCACTGGTGGTACTGGGTTGGGGCGGGGAGGTGGCGCCGGAAATACCGGACCGTGCAGGCGTACTGGCTCCCTTGAGCACTGAGCCTGCCCAACCTTACCTGGTTGTATGCTCCCCGTCGCCTGACCAGTGCGGGGAGGTGGAATAACCCGCACCGGGCTATGTAGGTGAACCGGGGACACCATGCATAAGGCTGGTGCCATGTAATTGAGGATTGAGGAGACGCACTGGTGGCCAGATGCGTTGGGCCGGCTTCATGACATCCGGCTCAATCCTCAATCTAGCCCTGCCAGTGCGGGGAGGTGGAATAACCCGCACCGGGCTATGAACACGTACAGGAGACACCATGCGCTCTACTGCGTAACACAGTGTCTGCCCGTACTCTCGCTCTCCACGGTAAGTACAGGGAGTATGCGCAGGTCTCCTACCTGACTTCGCCACACTCCCTTTCAGCCCCCCCCCCCAAGAAATTTTTTGGGCTGACTCACAGGCTTCCTACCACATCGTCGCGCTGCCTCCATTCGCCGGTATCCCTCCTCGCACTGCGCCAGAGAATCCCAGGCGGGCTCCGGCATTCGCCATGGGTCGATCGCCCACCTGTCGATCTCCTCCCACGTAGTGTAGCCCAGATCCTGCTCCCATTGCCATAACTCCTGTGTAGGTGGGTCCTGTTGCTGTTTCACACGCTGCTTGGTCCTTTGATTCTGGTGGGTAATTCTGTCACGATCGTCTTGCTGAGAGAGAGTGGACCAAGGCGCAGCGTGTGCAAAATACATTCTCTTTTATTTTTAGACAAAGGAAAAAAACGCAACGAACACTTTAACAAACTGAAACAAAACACGATCGTGAAGCTATAGACGTACAACATAGACAATTACCCACATTAACCTAGTGCCTATGGCTGTCTTAAATATGGCTCCCAATCAGAGACAATTAATGACATCTGTCTCTGATTGAGAACCATTCAGGCAACCATAGACACAGCTAGACACCTACACTAAACACAAACCCATCTACTCTACTTAACCCCCTAAACCATACAACCACCCTAGACAATACAAAAACACATACATTCCCCATGTCACACCCTGACCTAACTAAAATAATAAAGAAAACAAAGAATACTAAGGCCAGGGCGTGACACAAATGCTCTCTAGCAAACTTCAGACGGGCCTGGACATGTACTGGCTTAAGCAGGGGGACACGTCTGGCACTGCAGGATTTGAGTCCCTGGCGGCGTAGTGTGTTACTGATGGTAGGCTTTGTTACTTTGGTCCCAGCTCTCTGCAGGTCATTCACTACCCCCGTGTGGTTCTGGGATTTTTGCTCACCGTTCTTGTGATCATTTTGACCCCACGGGGTGAGCTCTTGCGTGGAGCCCCAGATCGAGGGAGATTATCAGTGGTCTTGTATGTCTTCCATTTCCTAATAATTGCTCCCACAGTTGATTTCTTCAAACCAAGCTGCTTACCTATTGCAGATTCAGTCTTCCCAGCCTGGTGCAGGTCTACAATTTTGTTTCTGGTGTCCTTTGACAGCTCTTTGGTCTTGGCCATAGTGGAGTTTGGAGTGTGACTGTTTGAGGTTGTGGACAGGTGTCTTTTATACTGATAACAAGTTCAAACAGGTGCCATTAATACAGGTAACGAGTGGAGGACAGAGGAGCCTCTTAAAGAAGAAGTTACAGGTCTGTGAGAGCCAGAAATCTTGCTTGTTTGTAGGTGACCAAATACTTATTTTCCACCATAATTTGCAAATAAATTCATTAAAAACCCTACAATGTGATTTTCTGGATTTTTTTTTCTCATTTTGTCTGTCATAGTTGAAGTGTACCTATGATGAAAATTACAGGCCTCTCTCATCTTTTTAAGTGGGAGAACTTGCACAATTGGTGGCTGACTAAATACTTTTTTGCCCCACTGTATGTGGCTGTCTCCCCTAGCTATCTTAAGATGAATGCACTAACTGTAAGTTGCTCTGGATAAGAGCGATTGCTAAGTGACAAAAATGTAAATGTTGATGACACATTTTCATTCAAAAATATTCATTGATTTCATTCTCAAGATCACAGATTGAAAAGATTAGTAAGTAGATACACACACAGATATGTGACATCAGGGTTGGGTAGGTTACTTTCTAAGTGTAATCCGTTACAGTTACTAGTTACCTGGCCAAAACTTTAGTCAGAAACGTAACTTTTGTATTACCCAAACTCAGTAATGTAATCTGATTACATTGTGTTACTTTTAGATTACTTTCCCCTTAAGAGGCATTAGAAGAAGACAAAAATGTGTGTTACCAATTGATAGACATCTATTGCAGGAAAAATCTATGTTAAAGTTTACATAGCTGGCCATGTATGGATGTTAAATTTTACTTTATGGGTTTGTTATGTAGGCTTCTTCTAACCCATCGCTTTCTACTACATATGATTCAATTATATCTTTACATTAAAAACCAAAGTCTATCACAATTCCAGTCATTCCAATAAATATTATACCTCTTAATATTCAAGAATAGGACTTGGAAATATGGAAGTATAGATTAGCTAAATTGTTTTACCTGAGCATAGCCCCAAAACTTTGGACTTATTAGCCAGCCCCACTCTGTTGTTTATGATTTTATTGTCATGGAGGACTGATTTGGCTCATTAATTCGAGTTGAAAAATAAATGCTGCACTCATGGAATGGTATGCTTTGAGCACCACTGAAAAGTGCTATTTACATGTGAAAAATGAATGCCATATGCTGCATTTGCAATAGGCCTATTGTTGACCTTTTTTGTTGGTGACACTTTAATATCTTGAAAATATGCAGCTGTTTAAAGGGCAAATCCACAGATGAAACAATAACAAAACTGCCGCCCAGCCTCTGTTTTGGTAAAAGCTGAGGGATGGGCCTGGAGAAATGTAACCACTCTCAGATGAATAAACAGAGCTATGGATGCAAGGACTGACCATCAATGATATCAAAATTATTGTTTTAACCATGTTATGATGCTATACAGTGTTTCTTTACATTTACAATGTTTACAAACATTGGAGAAAAACAAGCTTATATTTTGGGTTCTTGTGGAGTGTGACAGTTGAACTAAGCTCATGTGTCACGACTTCCGCCGAAGTCGGTCCCTCTCCTTCGGGCGATGTTCGGCGGTCGACGTCACCGACGTTCTAGCCATCACTGATCCATTTTTCATTTTCCATTGGTTTGGTCTTGTCTTCCTTCACACCTGGTTCCAATCCCATCAATTACATGTTGTGTATTTAACCCTCTGTTTCCCCTCATGTCCTTGTCGGAGATTGTTTGATTGTATGCGATTGTGCTAGTAATGTGTTGGTGTGCGACGGGTTTTGTACCCACTTTTGTTGTTTTATATGTTTTGGTTTTTGGAGTTTGGTCAGCACTTATTAAACGACTCCGTTTATACCAAGTTCGTTCTCCTGGGCCTGACTTCCTTAGCACCAACACGAACCCATTACATCATGAGGCATTTATAAATTATATTCTTCAAGAATCAATGGATATATATAATATATACAGTACCAGTCAAAAGTTTGGACACACCTACTCATTCAAGGGTTTTTCTTTATTTTACTATTTTCTACATTGTAGAATAATAGTGAAGACATCAAAACTATGAAATAACACAAATGGAATCATGTAGTAGCCAAATCAAAATATATTTAATATTTGAGATTCTTCAAAGTAGCCACCCTTTGCCTTGATGACAACTTTGAACACTCAACCAGATTCATGAGGAAGTCACTGGGAATGCATTTCAATTAACAGGTGTGCCTTGTATAAAGTTAATTTGGGGAATTTCTTTCCTTCTTTAATGTGTTTGAGCCAATCAATTGTGTTGTGACAAGGTAGGAGTGGTATACAGAAGATAGCCCTATTTGGTAAAAGACCAAGTCCATATTATGGCAAGAACAGCTTAAATAACGAAAGAGAAAAAACAGTCCATCATTACTTTAAGTTATGAAGGCCAGTCAATCTGGAAAATTTCAAGAACTTTGAAAGTTTCTTCAAGTGCAGTTGCAAAAACCATCAAGCGCTATGAAGAAACTGGCTCTCATGCGGACTGCCACAGGAAAGGAAGACCCAGAGTTCTCTGCTGCAGAGGAGAAGTTCATTAGAGTTACCAGCCTCAGAAATTGCAGCTCAAATAAATGCTTCACAGAGTTCAAGTAACAGACACATCTCAACATCAACTGTTCAGAGGAGACTGCGTGAATCAGGCCTTCATGGTTGAATTGCTGAAAAGAAACCACTACTAAAGGACACCAATAAGAAGAAGAGACTTGCTCTGGGCCAAGATACACGAGCAATGGATCGGTGGAAATCTGTCCTTTGGTCTGATGAGTCCAAATTTGAGATTTTTGGTTCCAACCGCCATGTCTTTGTGAGATGCAGAGTAGGTAAACAGATGATCTCCGCATGTGTGCTTCCCACCGTGAAGCATAGAGGAGGAGGTGTGGGGGTGCTTTGCTGGTGACACTGTCTGTGATTTATTTAAAATTCAAGGCAGACTTAACCAGCATGGCTATCACAGAATTCTGCAGCTATAAACCATCCCATCTGGTTAGCGCTTAGTGGGACTATCTTTCGTTTTTCAACAGGACAATGACCCAAAACACACATCCAGGCTGTGTAAGAGCTATTTGACCAAGAAGGAGAGTGACGAAGTGCTGCATCAGATGACCTGGCCCACACAACCACCCAACCTCAACCCAATTGAGATGGTTTGGGATGAGTTGGACCGCAGAATGAAAGAAAAGTGGCCAACAAGTGCTCAGCATATGTGGGAACTCCTTCAAGACTGTTGGAAAAGCATTCCTCATGAAGATGGAGAATGCCAAGAGTGTGCAAAGTTGTCATCAAGGCAACGGGTGGTTACTTTGAAGATTTGAAAATATTAAATATAATTTGATTTGTTTAACACTTTTTTGGCCCTTGAATGAGTAGGTGTGTCCTACTCATTTAAAACTTTTTACTGGTACTGTATATAATTTATAAGTCCAAAAATGGAAGTAGCAACTACAGATTTTCCCTTTAAGTCTATCAAAAGTGAGCAAGTTTGAGCATGTGTCCATTAGGCCTATGGATTTTTTTTCACAGGCTGTCCACTGGTTTAAAAAACAATGATTGATAGGCAGCTTAAACTTCTGGAATTCAACCATTATTGGGTTCAAATACACATTTAGATTTGTGAACAGCCATCCACAACAATCACAATCCATAAGGCGCAAATAGCTAAATTAAAAAGCAGCAGTGTGATTCACATCAATGCGCTATGTAGATATCAATAATAAGTGATATCAGTATCACCGTAAACTACACCACTGCTGACATCCTTATCTTCTAGAGTTTATTCAAGTTGGATAATCTTTGGACGCCGACAGCAGTCAAACCACTGGAAGACATCACTTGGACTGTAGCCTACAAAAGCCTATTCCTGCTCTTTTCCCGCGATCCATAAAACACATTTGGTGTGTCATCATAGTGGTCTCTGATTTATGGTCAGACTCGCTCACATTGAACAAATTTAAATTTGCGCCTATTTTCAATGATGTATGAATGTCATTGAGAAAAGAGAGAAGTGTCAAATACTTTTTTGGCAAACATTATTTCTGAATTTAAAAGTAATCTTCGAAGTAATCATCTAGTTTTTCAAAAGTATCTGTAATCTGGTTACAATATTTTTGCTGGTAATGTAACGTATTACTGTTACAGCTTTTTGTAATCCCTTACATGTAAGAGACTGCATGTAATCTGTTACTCCCCAACATTTACTTGGTTGTTTATGGTTTTCAATGAACTTGAACATCACGGGGTCATTATTCATCACCTTGTCCTATAATCAAGTGTACTGAAAAAATATTCGACACCAGTTGTTTAACTTCCATTCCGATTTTATGTTTGGTTAACATCCTGTTTTTGATGGATTTCTTTGATTTAGTTTCCATATCTAAATGTATCTTAAAACCGTTCAAAATGACGAGGGAGAGGGGACTTGCGCACAAACACTCAGCTGGTGACCAAGGAGACCAGTGGGACGTTGACTGGTCACCTGTGCGTGGGAGATGATGCTTCTCCCATCAAAGTTATAGCCTATATAATTATGTCGGATGAGATAGTCAGTAGAGTTCAATTCTGTACTGTGACGTGGCAATATAACAAGACTTTCTCGGGCAGACCACAAAACCAACACAGAGCGCATATACCCTCACCAAAGCGCATTAGAATCTCATAGCTCGAGATGAGCGCTTCGTATCTTCAACAACTTTGCATACTTCAATTGGTCTGGTGCCTTGGATGTTGGAAGGCGACAGGTGAGAGATTATTTATGTCATTTAAATGAACTTCAACATTTCTGTATAATTTAGGCTATCTAAATCTTAAAATCTGAAATCGATGTTTATGTTGTTTTTGAATTAGCTATTTATATTGTTGATATTGTTGGCTATTACATGTATTTTTATTGTATGTTATAGATTGATAAAATAAACAAATGTATACTTTTGAAACTTACTCTTTTTCTTTCTGTAGAGGCTAGTCCATACAAAGAGTGTGAACATGGAATTGCTTTCAGAAGGGTATGGGACTTTGTTTTTTTTGCATGCCTATACCTGAAAAGTGAAAATAAAAGGCAATTGTGTAATTCAAACAAATATTGTGAAATTAGTTTTTAAATAAATTATGAATTACTTATGAATGGATTATTAGATTGACAACAAGGATACATTTCCTTACCTGATACCAGAAGCAAAGTGTTAAAATGTAGTATGAAGGTATTCTAGGCCCAAATCATTCAATATATGCCTTGAATGTGTATCACTCGCTGTATCTCAGTCTTTCACTGTTTAAACATCTCAGTCCTCTTCTGCGTTCATCAGAGGAGAGTTTGCACCACTGGAGAAATCTCATCCGTGTCTGATAAGGGGTCAGCAGGTGATTCCAACCAAATTAAAGGGTGCCTCTTGTTACTTGTGGTGGCTGGGCTAGGTTATACGTGGAGAGGGGGTTGGGGACACACAAGTGAGTCACTCTAACTTAAATCAGACTGGTGGGGGACAGGATGAGGGGAATAAGAATATATAGGACTTCCCCCCACTCCTATCAACTAGACACACCGATGACAGAGATACGATCATTACTTTGCAATGGGTACAGTATACAGTAGACAATGGATGACATGTACAACAGCTTTTATGTTTGCTTGGGTTTAGTGCCTTTAGATGTGTTATAGACTTGTGTTTTATCATTGACCATTGATTTGTCTGCTGCAGGGTCCTGGGATCCAGACTGATGTTGGTGATATGATGGGGAGAGATCAGAATGAGGTAAAGCTTAGCTACTGTATGACTCAATCTTATCACAGATTATATATGATAGCAGCTCTGACGCCAGTGTAATTATTCTCTCCCTGTCCCTCTCCCCGTCACAGGAGCAAGTTCAGAATGTTTTCAAAAGAGTAAGTTCCTCAACAATATCACACCCTATTACTAAATACTTGTTCATAACTTATTCCTCAAAATACTGAGGTTAACTTGCAGTTGCAATATTCATTGTCTTTGGAACAGTGTTGACTTTGTATATGCTCTTTTCGTCAGTTCCTGTTTCACTATTCAAAGGCCAACTCGGTAGACTCTGTACAGCATGCGGTAAGTAGAGAAAGACTCCTTGATGCACAAACTGTATTTCCATATTGCTTCAGAATGTCAGTGAATTATGTCTGAGAGCAAATTAGAACTATGTACACACCCTCAAACAACCATGTACAATGTTTCAGGCATATAAGCAAAAGTGTCATTGGATTTCCTGGACAGCACAGTATGGGATTTTGTCTTTAGATGATAACATGCTGTATTTGTTATAACATGTTTTATTGATCTGATTATTTAGTAATTACATGCGATTGGAATCTAACAGGCATTCCCCTCTCTAGTCCCATTCAGTGCACCCGCTGATGCGCCTGTCACCCAAACTGTCTCAGAGGAGAAAGAAGCAGCTCATGCTTTTGGTAAGGACCCTGTGCTGTTTCAACCTTGATGATTAGCAGAATATCAATATTGAAGCAGGAGACAAGGACACTTCTGACCTGCAAGACCGACTAACCTTAACCAAACCCTTAACCCTGACCTTTACGCAATTTTAACCAATTCTGAAATGAAATATCGGTTTGCAGGTCAGCAGTGTCCATGTAGCCTTTTCTGATTGAAGCTCAAGAGTTTGTGAAAGCTTCTCCAGTGCCTTTCTCTTAGAGGTTGAGGACCACAGTCTTTCTGTGGCCAGTCCGCAGGGCTCAATCAAGGTACAATATGTACTTTAGACATATACTACCCCTGAATAGAATCTACATAAAAGTTAGAACAAAGTAGACAATTCAAGAAATGCCATGCCTATGACCGAGGTTCTCTCTATTCCCTGCTACACAGAAGCACTCTGATGTGTGATGTAAAAATCTGACTTTGGAATAACTGGACAGAAGACATCAGCACACTGCAACCCCCCTGAACATTGAGCACAAAATGGCAGACTGAGGGACAGACAGAAGCAGCATCCTCAGTGTTCTCTGGCAATGGACTTGATATTTATGAGAAATAAATTGCAGATTGTGAAGTGTCTTCCTGATTTCAGTTGGTAAATGTAAATATTTTGTGATATAAGATGAGGATTCTGTACTTTGCCATTTTGTAGACAATTGCACATACACAAATTCAGACCGCTAACAGTGAACACAGTCAAAGGAGTCCTTTGTGATGGTTACACAGATCAGGGTGAACACTTTATAAAAAGCGTCAACTGATTATGGCATGGGTGAATGGTTACTTACATTTAATTTAAACAATTACAAATGTATTCATTTCTATTGTCATTTATTATGAAACATATGTTAAATTAAAAAAAGGACAATCTTCAACCAAATGTTATGTAAAAACACAAGTTCCGATCTGATTTAGGAGAATGATCTCGTAACATAAGAGATCTTTCAACCGGGGAGGGATAGTACTCTGATGGAGCCTCTCTGCTGACTGAGGTAACATAGAGAGCGTGAGAGGTGTGCAGTTCACCACAGGAGAGAGCCATCCTCACACACAGTGATGGTTGAGCGTTAAGAGTAATGTTATTTGGTGTTAGGCGGCTAGTCCTCTTCGGAGTCACTGTCTTTCCGTGTGGGGAGAGTGGATCGGATCGACGACATCAGCTTGTCTTCAATCTGCTTCTTGGGGTTTTCTTCCAGGTCTGTCTTGACAGCGCCAGATTCTGATAACCTCCACTCCAGCTCTGAGGATGATAGGATAAAGCAGATTTAAATATCTAGTAGAGAAAGTAAGAAATTGTCATTCAAAACTGACAATGCACAAATCTGAGGGTGAGAAGTATACACACTGGACAGCATAAACTACCATATCATGTCGCTAATAGTATCCTATAAAAGTCTAGCTGAGGCGATTGTCTCTTACCCTCAACTTTGAGGTTCATGCCCCCGAAGACCAGAGGCCCGATGTACTGTGCCTTCATCTCTCCCTCATGGTAGACAAAGATGGTGGGTAGGTTGTGGTCGGGGTAGTTGGGGATGCATGTGGTGGAGATGGACTTCAGGAACTTGGTCTGGGGGAATTTCCTGGCCATCTCTGACAGATGCTGGTTTATCAGGGTGCACAGAGGAATTCTGGGAGGATGAGAGAATGGAACAGAGAGATTTGATTACAATGGGTCAATTAGTTAAATCTATGTATTTGGCAGATAGACCTATTCAGTGCAATTTAAAAAGGACCACTGTTAATCAGGCTTATATGAACAACAAAAAAGGAAAACCTTGTTTCATGATTTTCAAATAAGGTCTTGGCCAATAAAGTTATCAGATCTAAAAAAAAAAATCTAACAGAACTCACCCCTGTTTGTAGAGATGCAGCACAACCCAGATGCCCTCTCCAGCTTTGTTCACCTCCTTGATGTAGTCCTGCCCAGAGATCTCCACTACTTCTCCAAAGCAATTCTTTATCTGGGTGGCTTTCCATTCTGCAAGCCTCTTTTGCCTGGTGAGAAGGAAATGGCGAGAGTTGAGGCAATGTAGGTTCATTCTGGTAATAACAAGGTCATAACATTGTCATTCTCTATTTGGGATGCAAAAGGCTATTTCACCATTAACATGATAGCCACAATGGAGCTTTACATTTTTCAGCATCTCTTTTAATGGCAGTAGGTTGTATTAAGGGACTGACATTAAGGTCTGAAAGGCACTTGCCCATCAAGTGAGTATTTTTAGTTCCCCAAAGACTTAAAATGTGCTGTTTACACACCGACATAGGGGAGGAATCAGAAATTCTTTGCACTTAGGTTGTTTTCAATAAAATAATTAACATGCCCAATGTGGCAAACACAGAGCCGGCTCAACTTGACCGATTGCTCAGCTATGGCCCCGGGCCATATGGCAGCCAATATCTGTTGTATGTATAATGTACCATCTTAGTAATGCTTTGAAACCTGTAAATCTCGATGGCAGCCTCATCCTCTTCACTGAAGTCATCCTCGTTCTCATCCAGCTGGTCCAGAGTCATACTCTCATAGGTTTTTACTGGTCACAAAACACCACAGGAAATACAAGTCAGAAAAAGTATAATTTAAGGTATTAAAACTACTAACAGAGGATGCTGTTGACCAAGGATCAGCCTTCCAAAACCATGTCCTGTTAGTTAAAAAATTAAGAATAACATAAAAACTATTTTTAGACCAGTTCAGGAGAAACCTAGTCCCACAGAGGTAGCTATATGATATTAATAGCCACCTCTTACCAACAGATTCTTGCTGAAGAAGAATCTGCTGCTCTAGAGCGTCCTCATCAACCTCATCTTGAGTTTTCTCCTTGGGAGGAAGGATCCCCTTCTTCCTCAGGATGTCATTCCACTCGGTATCTGCGTTAGGGTCCTGGGATTGAGAAATAACAGATCATTGGAGTTTTATTTAAGCACAAACAGTGTTGTTAGTTTGCCACATAGTTTTTAAACATCTATAGCTAGGCTCTTTGGAATTACCAAAGATACTTATAACTACCGGTAACCACCTTTTATCTGTGGTATTACAGCTAGCGAACATTAGCTAATGTTTAAATGCAGCTAACGTTAGCTATGTCCCAATCAAGGTGGCGTGCGAACATATACTCATACTGCTCAAAACGTCAGCTATGACCTTCATTACTACTTTTTCTATAGCTAGAAAAGGTGTTATAAGTTTACAAACCTGCATTTTTTAACTGTTCAAGACAAACGCTGAAATCACACCACTTATCTCCCCAGACACGGAAATAGAAGGACCTCACCCACATTTCTTCCGGAGTAAAACAAGATCTTTAAATGTAAAAAACGTAAATACTTGTCAGTTATCACAAATATAAACTTATTTCAGAGTAATTGAACAATAATGTATTTTTCTGAGGACGAATCATATTTAATCGGTGTTTATTATGCATTATTATCAGAAAACTGGCTAGCGCCAGAAAGTCAAGGGACAATAATAAAGGTTGCACCAACATCCGTTTTGCATCTCCAATATGTCCATATAAGGAGTGGGAAAGCTACTTTCCATATGTGGCAGCTGTGAGACAACAGCTGCACCTAAAAATCACGCTGTGCTGTCAGTCTCTGGGGTGACCAAGCTTATAGGGGTGGGGTTACACAGAGGTCCAACACATTTCTAAACAATGCTGGCCTGTTTTTGTGTTCTAATATGATAGCCTAATATAAGTATTCCCAAACTGGGGTAATGCCGTCGGGGGTACGCATAATAAAAATTGGATTCACATTTAAAAAAAAAATAAAAAATGTTTTTACATTTCTTCACATTTTCAAACAGTTCATTTATATTTTTCAACTGGGCTATATATTTGGGTGAGTTTTTTTCTCGCCTGAGTAGCCTCGTTTCACTGCCAAAAATTAAATTAAACCATTTAGTGTTCAGCGAAATAACAACAGAATGTCAAATACAGGTAGCCTAGTCAAATAATTAACGTCCAATCACATTAACCGTTACTCTCGCGGGAATTCCGATAACGGTCCGTATGTAGCCAAACGTAGCTGGTGCTCATTCCGTTTGCTCGAAAATGGATAGATGAAAAAGAAATGGGGGAAAAATGGATAGATGGTTAAAAAAGTTAGGCCCGCGTCCATAGAGACATATACCAGCAGTACTACACCTGCACCTGTCGACAACACAAGTTGTTCTGCTTCCACGAGCACATCCAATGCTAGCATCAGTAATTCTACATTTATTGTTAGCCCGGCTAACTTAGCATGGACACTGACAGTTGTGAATATGATGCAGCTGAAAAGCTACTGCCCCTTTACCCGGGAAAGCACCGAACAACAGACAGGGACGTGAGATGATGATGAGAACTACATTGATTTGGGGTTCACTTATATTGGAAGTAGTGCCTTTCCTCAGCCACGGTGTGTTATATGTGCAAAAGTACTATCTCACAACTTGATAAAACCTTCACTCTTGCGCAGACAAAGAGAAACGGAACATGCCAATTTGAAAATTAAGCCACAGGATGTTTTTGAGTGAGAATGAAGACTACTTTCGAGTAGTAAGACTTGTATAAAAGCAACAGCTAGCACCATTAATAATAAGAGGCTAGAAGCGTCTTATATGGTGAGCTACCGAGTGGCTAGGACAGGCAAGCCCCATACTATTGTGCGGAGGACTTAATTCTACGCCGATATGGCTGGAACAATGCTGGGGGAAAAGGCCCCAAAAAATACAGAAAATGCATCATCAAACAACACTATCTCATGACGCATCAGTGACATGGCAGGAGATGTTTTGAAACAATTATTGCTTCGCTTACAAGCCGGTGCATTCTATGCTTTACAGTTGGATGAGTCAACAGACATGGCGGGCCTGGCACAGCTCCTGGTACAAGTCCTTTACGTTTATGGGGGGTCAATTAAGGAAGACATCCTCTTCTGCAAACCACTGTAAACCAGGACAACAGGAGACAATATTTTTAAAGCACTGGACAGCTTTGTGACATCAAATGGACTTGGGTGCTCAAGATGTGTTGGTATCTGTACTGATGGTGCAAAAGCCATGACAGTGAGACATAGTGGAGAGGTAATGCGCGTGCAAGCAGTTGCTCCCGATGCCACTTCAGTACACTGCAGCATCCATCGAGAGGCTCTTGCTGCCAAAGGAATGCCTGACAGCTTGAAAGACATTTTGGACACTACAGTTAAAATGGTTAACTTTGTTAAAGCAAGGCACCTGAACTGATGATGATATGGGCAGCGACCATGTAACGCTTTTACAACATACAGAAGTGCGCTGGTTATCAAGGGGCAAGGTATTGACACGTTTTTTTAAATTGAGAGATGAGCTTAAAGTTTTCTTTACTGACCATAATTTTCACTTGTTTGACCGCTTGCATGATGACGAGTTTCTCACACGACTTGTCTATCTGGGTGATATTTTTTCTCTCCTGAATGATCTGAATCTAGGATTACAGGGACTCTCCGCAACTATATTCAATGTGCGGGACAAAATTGAGGCTATGATTAAGAAGTTGGAGCTCTTCTCTGTCTGCATTAACAAGGATAACACACAGGTCTTTCCATCATTGTATGATTTTTTGTGTGCAAATGAACTCAAGCTTATGGACAATGTCAAATGTGATATAGCGAAGCACCTGAGTGAGTTGGGTGCACAATTACACAGGTATGGATGACACAAAAAACTGGATTCGTTATCCCTTTCATGCCCAGCCTCCAGTCCACTTCCCGATATCTAAACAAGAGAGCCTCATCAAAATTGCAGCAAGCGGTTCTGTGAAAATTGAATTTACTCACAGTATCCTGCCTTGGCAAATCGCGCTTTTAAAACACTGATGCCCTTTTACAACCACGTACCTATGTGAGAGTGGATTTTCAAGCACACCCTTCTCATTAACCTGTGGTGAGTTTTTCACAATTTTCTATGAACAAATAAAGTTTTATATGTAAGATGGCTAAATAAAGAGCAAAATTATTGATTATTATATTATTATTTGTGCCCTGGTCCTATAAGAGCTCTTTGTCACTTCCCACAAGCTGGGTTGTGACAAAAACTCACACTCATTCTTATGTTTAATAAATGTATCGTATAGTGTGTGTGTGGCAGGCTTACAATGATGGCAAAAAACAACATTTGAGAGTGCGCTGACCCTGGTGCTAGAGGAAGTACACAGCTGGAGGTTGAATGTTTGAAGGGGTACGGGACTATAAAGAGTTTGGGAACCACTGTCCTAATACATTCAGTGCGGTAAAGTACTTAAGTAAAAATTCTTTAAAGTACTACTTATTTTTTTTGGGGGGGGTATCTCTACTTTACTATTTATATTTTTTGACTACTTTTTCTTCACTACATTCCTAAAGAAAATAATATACTTTTTACTCCATACATTTTCCCTGACACCCGTAATATATGGGTGTCACACCCTGATCTGGTTAATCTGTCCTTGTCATTGTCTCTACCTCCTCCAGGTGTCGCTTATTATCCCCGGTGTATATATCCCTGTGTTTCCTGTCTCTCTGTGCCAGTTCGTCTTGTTTGCCAAGACAACCAGCGGTTTTCCTTGTTCCTATTTTTTCCCAGTCTCTGTTTGTTTCTAGTCCTCCTGGTTTCAACCTTTGCCTGTCCTGACTCCGAACCCACCTGCCTGACCATTCTGCCTGCTCTGACTACCAGCCTATCCCCTTGTACTGTTTTTGGACTCGGATCTGGTTTCTGACCTCTGCCTGGTCTGACCTCGAGACTGCCTATCGTATGGTACTGTTTGGACTCTGACCTGGTTTATGATCTCGCCTGTCCCCCGACCTGCCTTTGCCTACTCCCTTTGTTATAATAAATATCGGAGCTCTACCATCTGCCTCCTGTGTCTGCATTTGGGTCTTGCCTTGTGCCCTGATGAAGGGTGGCCATCGGAAAGTATTCAGACCCCTTGACTTTTTCCATATTTTGTTAGTTTACAGCCTTATTCTAGAATGTATGAAATAGTTTCCCCCCCTCAATCTACACACAATACCCCCTTAATGACAAAGCAAAAACAGGTTTTTACAAATATTTGCTAATTGATCAAAAAAATAAAAATAATGAAATATTACATTTACATACAATTGAAGTCGGAAGTTTACATACACTTAGGTTGGTGTCATTAAAACTCGTTTTTCAATCACTCCACACATTTCTTGTTAAAACAAACTATAGTTTTGGCAAGTCGGTTAGGACATGTACTTTGTGCATGACACAAGTCATTTTTACAACAATTGTTTACAGACAGATTATTTCACTTTTAATTCACTGTATCACAATTCCAGTTGGTCAGAAGTTTACATACACTAAGTTGACTGTGCCTTTAAACAGCTTGGAAAATTCCAGAAAATGATGTCATGGCGTTTGAAGCTTCTGATAGACTAATTGACATCATTTTAGTCAATTGGAGGTGTACCTGTGGATGTATTTCAAGGCCTACCTTTAAACTCAGTGCCTCTGCTTGACATCATGGGAAAATCAAAAGAAATCAGCCAAGACCTCAGAAAAAAATTGTTGGCCTCCACAAGTCTGGTTCATCCTTGGGAGCAATTTCCAAACGCCTGAAGGTACCACGTTCATCTGTACAAACAATAGTACGCAAGTATAAACACCATGAGACCACGCAGCCGTCATAGAGCTCAGGAAGGAGATGTGTTCTGTCTCCTAGAGATGAACGTAATTTGGTGCGAAAAGTGCAAATCAATCACAGAACAACAGCAAAGGACCTTGTGAAGATACTGGAGGAAAGAGGTACGAAAGTATCTATATCCACAGTAAAACGAGTCCTATATCGACATAACCTGAAATGCCGCTCAGCAAGGAAGAAGCTACTGCTCCAAAACCGCCATTAAAAAGCCAGACTACGGTTTGCAACTGCACATGGGGACAAAGATCACACTTTTTGGAGAAATGTCTTCTGGTCTGATGAAACAAAAAGAGAACTGCTTGGCCATAATGACCATCATTATGTTTGGAGGAAAAAGGGGGAGGCTTGCAAGCCCGAAGAACACCATCCCAACCGTGAAGCACGGGAGTGGCAGCATCATGTTGTGGGGGTGCTTTGCTGCAAGAGGGACTGGTGCACTTCACAAAATAGATGGCATCATGTGGAAGGAAAATTATGTGGATATATTGAAGCAACATCTCAAGACATCAGTCAGGAAGTTAAAGCTTAGTCGCAAATGGGTCTTCCAAATGGACAATGACCCCCAAGCATACTTCCAAAGTTGTGGCAAAATGGCTTAAGGATACCAAAGTCAAGGTATTGGAGTGGCCATCACAAGGCCCTGACCTCAATCCTATAGAAAATGTGTGGGCAGAACTGAAAAAGCGTTCTGAGAGAGCAAGGAGGCCTACAAACCTGACTCAGTTACAGCAGCTCTGTCAGGAGGAATGGGCAAATATTCACCCAATTTATTGTGGGAAGCTTGTGGAAGGCTTCCTGAAACGTTTGACCCAAGTTAAACAATTTATAGGCAATGCTACCAAATACTAATTGAGTGTATGTAAACTTCTGACCCACTGGCAATGTGATGAAAGAAATAAAAGCTGAAATAAATCACTCTCAACTATTATTCTGACATTTCACATTCTTAAAATATGCTGTACAGAAACCCAGCCTAAAACCCCAAACAGCAAGCAATGCAGGTGTAGAAGCACGGGGGCTAGGAAAAACTCCCATGAAAGGCCAAAACCTAGTAAGAAACCTAGAGAGGAACCAGGCTATGAGGGGTGGCCAGTCCTCTTCTGGCTGTGCCGGGTGGAGATTATAACAGAACATGGCCAAGATGTTCAAATGTTCATAAAGGACCAGCATGGTCAAATAATAATAATCACAGTAGTTGTCGAGGGTGCAGCAAGTCAGCACCTCAGGAGTAAATGTCAGTTGGCTTTTCATAGCCGATCATTAAGAGTATCTCTACCGCTCCTGCGGTCTCTAGAGAGTTGAAAACAGCAGGTCTGGGACAGGTAGCACGTCCGGTGAACAGGTCAGGGTTCCATAGCCGCAGGCAGAACAGTTGAAACTGGAGCAGCAGCACGGCCAGGTGGCCTGGGGACAGCAAGGAGTCATCATGCCAGGTAGTCCTGAGGCATGGTCCTAGGGCTCAGGTCCTCCGAGAGAGAGAAAGAAAGAGAGAAAGAGAGAATTAGAGAGAGCATACTTAAATTCACACAGGACACCGGATAAGACAGGAGAAGTACTCCAGATATAACAAACTGACCCTAGCCCCCCGACACATAAACTACTGCAGCATAAATACCAAAGCCCCAAATACTACCCACCACAGCGACCTGTATGCTCTCGTTGGCTGGCCTACACTACATATTCGTCGCCAAACCCACTGGCTCCAGGTCATCTATAGATCAATGCTAGGTAAAGCACCGCCTTATCTCAGCTCACTGGTCACCATAGCAACACCCACCCGTAGCACGCGCTCCAGCAGGTATATTTCACTGCTCACCCCCAAAGCCAACACTTACTTTGGCCTCCTTTCTTTCCAGTTCTCTGCTGCCAATGACTGGAAAGAATTGCAAAAATCACTGAAGCTGGAGTCTTATATCTCCCCCTCTGTCACGTTCCTGACCTGTTTTCTGTTAGTTTTGTATGTTTTGTTGGTCAGGACGTGAGTTTGGGTGGGCATTTCTATGTTTTGTGTTTCTATGTTTAGGTCTATTGTAATCAGCCTTATATGGTTCTCAATCAGAGACAGGTGTTTGACGTTGTCTTCTGATTGAGAACCATATATAGGTTAGCTGTTCACACTGTTTGTTTGTGGGTGGTTGTCTCCTGTGTCTGTGTATATGTTTTCACCATACGGGACTGTTTCGTTCGTTCGTCGTTTTTGTTTTGTAGTAAGTACTTGTTCGTTCGTTCTTCATGTTTCATGTAAGTTCGTCGTTCTAGTCTGTCTACATTCGTTTTTGTTATTTTGTATCATTCCAAGTATAGTTTGTTTTGTTCTTGTTAAATAAACTTCAGTATGTCATTTCAACGCGCTGCACCTTGGTTCAATCCCTGCTCCTCCTCTTCGGATGAAGAGGAGGAGGAACGCCGTTACACCCTCTATCTTTAGGCATCAGCTGTCAGAGCAGCTTACCGATCACTGTACCTGTACACAGCCAATCTGTAAATTGCACACCCAACTACCTCATCCCCATATTGTTACTTATCTTCTTTCTCTTTTGCACCCCAGTATCTCTACTTGCACATCATCATCTGCACACCTATCACTCCAGTGTTTATGCTAAATTGTAATTATTTCGCCTCCATGGCCTATTTATTGACTTACCTCCCTACTCTTCTACATTTGCACATACTGTGCATAGACTTTTCTATTGTGTTATTGTCTATACGTTTGTTTATGTGTAACTCTGTGTTGTTGTTTTTGCTTTGATTTATCTTGGCCAGGTCGCAGATGTAAATGAGAACTTGTTCTCAACTGGCCTACCTGGTTAAATGCGCTGGTCTAATGTCCACTGCTTGTTTTTCTTGGCCCAAGCAAGGTCTTCTTCTTATTGGTGTCCTTTAGTAGTGGTTTCTTTGCAGCAATCTGAGGTGCAGTTAACTCTAATGAACTTATCCTCTGCAGCAGAGGTAACTTTCCTATGCAGTCCTCATGAGAGCCAGTTTCATCATTGTGCTTCATGGTTTTTGCGACTGCACTTGAAGAAACTTTCAAAGTTCTTGAAATGTTCCGGATTGACTGACCTTCCTTTTTTTAAAGTAATGATGGACTGTCATTTTTCCTTGCTTATTTGAGCTGTTCTTGCCATAATATGGACTTGGTATTTTACCAAATAGGGCTGTCTTCTGTATACTACCCCTACTTTGTCACAACACAACTGATTGGCTCAAACGCATTAAGAAGGAAAGAAATTCCCCAAATTAACTTGGGGAATTTTGAAATACATTCCAAGCGTGTGCAAAGCTGTCATCAAGGCAAAGGGTGGCTACTTTAAAGAAATATAACATATATTTTAATTTGTTTAACACTTTTTTGGTTACTACATGATTCCATGTGTTATTTCATAATTTTGATGTCTTCACTATTATTCTACAATGTAGAAAATAGTAAAAATCAAGAAGATCCATTGAATGAGTAGGTGTGTCAAGTTTTGACTGGTACTATATACACTGCTCAAAAAAATAAAGGGAACACTAAAATAACACATCCTAGATATGAATGAATGAAATATTCTTATTAAATACTTTTTTCTTTACATAGTTGAATGTGCTGACAACAAAATCACACAAAAATTATCAATGGAAATCAAATTTATCAACCCATGGAGGTCTGGATTTGGAGTCACACTCAAAATTAAAGTGGAAAACCACACTACAGGCTGATCCAACTTTGATGTAATGTCCTTAAAACAAGTCAAAATGAGGCTCAGTAGTGTGTGTGGCCTCCACGTGCCTGTATGACCTCCCTACAACGCCTGGGCATGCTCCTGATGAGGTGGCGGATGGTCTCCTGAGGGATATCCTCCCAGACCTGGACTAAAGCATCCGCCAACTCCTGGACAGTCTGTGGCGTTGGTGGATGGAGCGAGACATGATGTCCCAGATGTGCTCAATTGGATTCAGGTCTGGGGAACGGGCGGGCCAGTCCATAGCATCAATGCCTTCCTCTTGCAGGAACTGCTGACACACTCCAGCCACATGAGGTCTAGCATTGTCTTGGATTAGGAGGAACCCAGGGCCAACCGCACCAGCATATGGTCTCACAAGGGGTCTGAGGATCTCATCTCGGTACCTAATGGCAGTCAGGCTACCTCTGGCGAGCACATGGAGGGCTGTGCGGCCCCCCAAAGAAATGCCACCCCACACCATGACTGACCCACCGCCAAACCGGTCATGCTGGAGGATGTTGCAGGCAGCAGAACATTCTCCACGGCGTCTCCAGACTCTGTCACGTCTGTCACATGTGCGTGTGAACCTGCTTTCATCTGTGAAGAGCACAGGGTGCCAGTGGCGAATTTGCCAATCTTGGTGTTCTCTGGCAAATGCCAAACGTCCTGCACGGTGTTGGGCTGTAAGCACAACCCCCACCTGTGGACGTCGGGCCCTCATACCACCCTCATGGAGTCTGTTTCTGACCGTTTGAGCAGACACATGCACATTTGTGGCCTGCTGGAGGTCATTTTGCAGGGCTCTGGCAGTGCTCCTCCTGCTCCTCCTTGCACAAAGGCGGAGGTAGCGGTCCTGCTGCTGGGTTGTTGCCCTCCTACGGCCTCCTCCACGTCTCCTGATGTACTGGCCTGTCTCCTGGTAGCGCCTCCATGCTCTGGACACTCCGCTGACAGACACAGCAAACCTTCTTGCCACAGCTCGCATTGATGTGCCATCCTGGATGAGCTGCACTACCTGAGCCACTTGTGTGGGTTGTAGACTCCGTCTCATGCTACCACTAGAGTGAAAGCACCGCCAGCATTCAAAAGTGACCAAAACATCAGCCAGGAAGCATAGGAACTGAGAAGTGGTCTGTGGTCACCACCTGCAGAACCACTCCTTTATTGGGGGTGTCTTGCTAATTGCCTATAATTTCCACCTTTTGTCTATTCCATTTGCACAACAGCATGTGAAATTTATTGTCAATCAGTGTTGCTTCCTAAGTGGACAGTTTGATTTCACAGAAGTGTGATTGACTTGGAGTTACATTGTGTTGTTTAAGTGTTCCCTTTATTTTTTTGAGCAGTGTATATATACAGTATATCACAAAAGTGAGTACACCCCTCACATTTTTGTAAATATTTGAGTATATCTTTTCATGTGACAACACTGAAGAAATGACACTTTGCTACAATGTAAAGTAGTGAGTGTACAGCTTGTATAACAGTGTAAATTTGCTGTCCCCTCAAAATAACTCAACACACAGCCATTAATGTCTAAACCGCTGGCAACAAAAGTGAGTACACCCCTAAGTGAAAATGTCCAAACACATTCACGAACCCCCAGTAGCTAACCAGCTACAAGCTACCAGCTACAAGCTACTTAGCCATTTTTAACCGATGCTAGCAGCTTTTACCGTTGGAACTGTGGAACACATTCAAGAACCCCCAGTAGCTAACCAGCTACAAGCTACCAGCTACAAGCTACTTAGCCATTTTTAACCGATGCTAGCAGCCTTTACTTTCGGCACAGACACCAGCCCTGTTATTAGCCTGGATATTACTCACCAATTTAACAGCATCGGACTGTCTCTCGACAACAACGCCGGATTCCTGCCGTAATCCCTGAGCCACTAATTCTGATCCTCACAGCTAG
Organism: Salvelinus alpinus; assembly: GCF_045679555.1. NCBI lineage: Eukaryota > Metazoa > Chordata > Actinopteri > Salmoniformes > Salmonidae > Salvelinus > Salvelinus alpinus. Next base: position 35,682,964 of record NC_092099.1, on the reverse strand, counting down.
CCTGCAGCTAACGCAGCTAGCACAGCTAGTGCCACTGCTACGAAGCTAGCATCAGTTAGCAAACACAATTCTACAATCACAACCTCTCTCTCGCCATCCGGCCTGGATTCTCTGTCGACACGACCACATCTGGTCTGCAGACGATTACCCCATCCGCTGTACCCTCAACCGGCCTCCGTCTGAGCAGACCCCCTTCGTCTGAGCAGACTCACCCCCCCGGGCTACTAACTTTAAACACCGCGTGCTAGCTTAGCGGCGACTTCCCTGCTCCATCTACGGCTGCCCCCTGGACACTATGATCACCTGGCTACATAGCTGATGCCTACCGGACTGTCCATTAATTTACGGTACTCCATTCTGTTTTTAACTCAGGCTCTGTGTGTAGTTAATCCGACCCTCTCTGCCTAGTCGTCGCCATTTTTACCTGCTGTTGCTGTGTTAGCTGACTAGCTGCTGTTATCTCACCTGTTGTTTTAGCTAGCTCTCCCAATCAAGACCTGCAATCACTTTATGCCTTACTGTATGTCTCTGCCAAATATCAATATGCCTTGTATACTGTTGTTCAGGCTAGTTATCATAGTTATCATTGTTTTGGTTTGCAATGGACCCCGTAGTTCCACTCTCCGTACCTCTGATACCCCCTTCGTCCCACCTCCCACACATGCGGTGACCTCACCCATTGAGACCAGCATGTCCAGAGATACAACCTCTCTTATCATCACCCAGTGCCTGGGCTTGCCTCCGCTGTACCCGTGCCCCACCATACCCCTGTCTGCACATTATGCCCAGAATCTATTCTACCACGGCCATAAATCTGCTCCTTTTATTCCTTGTCTCCAACGCTCTAGGCGACCAGTTTTGATAGCCTTTAGCCGCACCCTCATCCTACTACTCCTCTGTTCCTCGGGTGATGTGGAGGTTAACCCAGGCCCTGCATGTCCCCAGGCACCCTCATTTGTTGACTTCTGTGATCGAAAAAGCTTTGGCCTCATGCATGTCAACATCAGAAGCCTCCTCCCTAAGTTTGTCTTACTCACCGCTTTAGCACACTCTGCCAACCCTGATGTCCTTGCCGTGTCTGAATCCTGGCTTAGGAAGGCCACCAAAAATTCTGAGATTTCCATACCCAACTATAACACTTTCCGTCAAGATAGAACTGCCAAAGGGGGAGGAGTTGCAATCTACTGCAGAGATAGCCTGCAAAGTTCTGTCATACTTTCCAGGTCTATGCCCAAACAGTTCGAACTTCTAATTTTAAAAATTAATCTCTCCAGAAATAAGTCTCTCACTGTTGCCGCCTGCTACCGACCCCCCTCAGCTCCCAGCTGTGCCCTGGACACCATCTGTGAATTGATCGCTCCCCATCTAGCTTCAGAGTTTGTTCTGTTAGGTGACCTAAACTGGGATATGCTTAACACCCCGGCAGTCCTACAATCTAAGCTAGATGCCCTCAATCTCACACAAATCATCAAGGAACCTACCAGGTACAACCCTAAATCCGTCAGCATGGGCACCCTAATAGACATTATCCTGACCAACCTGCCCTCCAAATACACCGCTGCTGTCTTCAATCAAGATCTCAGCGATCACTGCCTCATTGCCTGTATCCGCTGCGGGTCCGCGGTCAAACGACCACCCCTCATCACTATCAAACGCTCCCTAAAACACTTCTGCGAGCAGGCCTTTCTAATCGACCTGGCCCGGGTACCCTGGATGGATATTGACCTCATCCCGTCAGTTGAGGATGCCTGGTCATTCTTTAAAAGTTACTTCCTCACCATATTAGACAAGCATGCTCCGTTCAAAAAATGCAGAACTAAGAACAGATATAGCCCTTGGTTCACTCCAGACCTGACTGCCCTCGACCAGCACAAAAACATCCTGTGGCGAACTGCAATAGCATCGAAGAGCCCACGCGATATGCAACTGTTCAGGGAAGTCAGGAACCAATACACGCAGTCAGTCAGGAAAGCAAAGGCCAGCTTTTTCAAGCAGAAATTTGCATCCTGTAGCTCTAACTCCAAAAAGTTCTGGGATACTGTAAAGTCCATGGAGAACAAGAGCACCTCCTCCCAGCTGCCCACTGCACTGAGGCTAGGTAACACGGTCACCACCGATAAATCCGTGATGATCGAAGACTTCAACAAGCATTTCTCAATGGCTGGCCATGCCTTCCTCCTGGCGACTCCAACCTTGGCCAACAGCCCCCCCCCCCCCCCCCCGCTGCTACTCGCCCAAGCCTCCCCAGCTTCTCCTTTACCCAAATCCAGATAGCAGATGTTCTGAAAGAGCTGGAAAACCTGGACCCATACAAATCAGCTGGGCTTGACAATCTGGACCCCCTATTTCTGAAACTGTCCGCCGCCATTGTCGCACCCCCTATTACCAGCCTGTTCAACCTCTCCTTCGTATCATCTGAGATCCCCAAGGATTGGAAAGCTGCCGCGGTCATCCCCCTCTTCAAAGGGGGAGACACCCTGGACCCAAGCTGTTACAGACCTATATCCATCCTGCCCTGCCTATCTAAGGTCTTCGAAAGCCAAGTCAACAAACAGATCACTGACCATCTCGAATCCCACCGTACCTTCTCCGCTGTGCAATCCGGTTTCCGAGCCGGTCACGGGTGCACTTCAGCCACGCTCAAGGTACTAAATGATATCATAACCGGCATCGATAAAAGACAGTACTGTGCTGCCGTCTTCATCGACCTGGCCAAGGCTTTCGACTCTGTCAATCACCATATTCTTATCGGCAGACTCAGTAGCCTCGGTTTTTCTAATGACTGCCTTGCCTGGTTCACCAACTACTTTGCAGACAGAGTTCAGTGCGTCAAATCGGAAGGCATGCTGTCCGGTCCTCTGGCAGTCTCTATGGGGGTACCACAGGGTTCAATTCTCGGGCCGACTCTTTTCTCTGTATATATCAATGATGTTGCTCTTGCTGCGGGCGATTCCCTGATCCACCTCTACGCAGACGACACCATTCTGTATACTTCTGGCCCTTCTTTGGACACTGTGATAACCAACCTCCAAACGAGCTTCAATGCCATTCAACACTCCTTCCGTGGCCTCCAACTGCTCTTAAACGCTAGTAAAACCAAATGCATGCTCTTCAACCGTTCGCTGCCTGCACCCGCACGCCCGACTTGCATCACCACCCTGGACGGTTCTGACCTAGAATATGTGGACATCTATAAGTACCTAGGTGTCTGGCTAGACTGCAAACTCTCCTTCCAGACTCATATCACACATCTCCAATCCAAAATCAGATCTAGAGTCGGCTTTCTATTTCGCAACAGAGCCTCCTTCACTCACGCCGCCAAACTTACCCTAGTGAAACTGACTATCCTACCGATCCTCGACTTCGGCGATGTCATCTACAAAATGGCTTCCAATACTCTACTCAGAAAACTGGATGCAGTTTATCACAGTGCCATCCGTTTTGTTACTAAAGCACCTTATTCGACCCACCACTGCGACCTGTATGCCCTAGTCGGCTGGCCCTCGCTACATGTTCGCCGTCGGACCCACTGGCTCCAGGTCATCTACAAGGCTATGCTAGGTAAAGTGCCGCCTTATCTCAGTTCACTGGTCACGATGGCTACACCCACCCGTAGCACGCGCTCTAGCAGGTGTATCTCACTGATCATCCCTAAAGCCAAAACCTCATTTGGACGCCTTTCCTTCCAGTTCTCTGCTGCCTGCGACTGGAACGAATTGCAAAAATCTCTGAAGTTGGAGACTTTTATCTCCCTCAACAACTTTAAACATCTGCTATCCGAGCAGCTAACCGATCGCTGCAGCTGTACATAGTCCATCGGTATATAGCCCACCCAATTTACCTACCTCACCCCCCCCATACTGCTTTTATTTCCTTTTCTGCTTTTTTTTGCACACCAGTATCTCTACTTGCACATGACCATCTGATGATTTACCACTCCAGTGTTAATCTGCTAAATTGTAATTATCTGATTTATTGCCTACCTCCTCATGCCTTTTGCACACATTGTATATAGATTCTCTTTTTTTCTTTTTTCTACCATGTTATTGACTTGTTTATTGTTTACTCCATGTGTAACTCTGTGTTGTTGTCTGTTCACACTGCTATGCTTTATCTTGGCCAGGTCGCAGTTGCAAATGAGAACTTGTTCTCAACTAGCCTACCTGGTTAAATAAAGGTAAAATAAAAAAATTAAAAAATTAATAAATAGACTATATGGGTACTTCACTGACATTGCATTGATTTGTCACTAAATTAATATATGGTATGATCAAAAACTATTAAATTGTAAACTATAAGACAAAGAGAATGCATCTAAAAATCAAAAATCTGTATTTACACACATTATTCAATTTAATATGAGGGAGGTTCAGTTTTTGACAGTAGGTTACTAGGTCATCTAACTGACATGCATAGTAGTAATGATAATAAGTCATTGTAAGCATAATGCAGAATTGATACAATAGATGTCGTCAACATTCATCTTCTGATTTATTTGTGCACACTAGACAGCATATGGCACATGACTAAACCCATTTACTATGGACAAACAAACAATGTTTTTACAATCCAATTCTATTCCCAGATTGAGTTTTGTATGATAAACTGTTTCAATTAATACTAGACATAATAACCAATCACAAAGGGCCAGTGAAATTAAACTTCCTCGCTTTCGCCGGAAATATGGGAAGGAAAGGTTGAATGCGGAAATGAGACTCTCACTGTGAGGAGTACTTGTATAGTTGCGATCGGGTGGGTGAGAGAAAATATCAACAGAAGTCGCTTGCGTTTTCGGGCAGCGCTTGAGATCAGTTACGGATGATTCTGAAAATCTTTTATTTTTCTAATGCGCTTGGAACTAATGAAGAAGTGTGCATGCTATCAACATCAACGACAATCTGCGTTATTTTGTTTTCGTTCCATTCTTTTTTTCAATCTCTTCCTTTGAAAGAATGTGGTTGACTCCAGAGGAAGTTTTGCTGAAAAACGCGCTGAAGCTTTGGGTTACCGAAAGATCTAACGATTTCTTCATTTTGCAGCGCAGAAGAGGACATGGGGATTCAGGGGGAAAATTTACAGGTAATACGCCAGCTACTCCCATTCATCTCACTGTCTTTCGTATGATTTCAGCAGCTTTAGTAGCCTATATTACCACTTGGACACACCAGTCCAACACTTAGTAACAACTCATTTATAAACAATGTTGCAAATAGCTGCGATTCAACCAAAAAAATATTGGTTGAATCGCAGCTATTTGCGACATTGTTTTGCTGGGAGCATAATCTCGAAAGACAATTCTTGGTTGAATTGCATTGCCATAGCCTTGGCTACAGTGTAGGATCCGTTTTTTGCAAAGCTTGGAAACACGTGTTTTCCCCATATTTGGGATTATCAAAACAATGTTTTCTTTGCAACTTAAAATAATATGTGACATGAAGCCTTGGAGCAATAACAGGCAACTTGTTAACATATCACTTGTTTTTTGGACTGTGTATTTTCTTTCAGGTCTTCATAGATTCTTTACAATTCCATACAGTTTTTGTCTGATGATGGACCATGATAAGGTGTCACCTGGTCTTGTTTTTGTGTAATCTTCATTGGGATTTTCACTTTAAGATAGAACTGTATACATCAGGCACAGGAGAGGATAGGGAGTATCATCTCATAAAAACAATATAACATTTCCTGGCAAGAGTTTAGAGTATTTGTTTGTTGCCATGGTTTCCAAAGTAAATCTGTGGGTTGAAAGGTCAGAAGAAGCCCTAGTTTTTGGCTCTTACAAAACCACACCCTAGTTTTGTTATGGGAAGAGAAGAACAAGTACAATATCAATTGGGAAAAAATGTATCCATGATTTGATTAAGATAAAACATAAAAAGGGTATTGAGCAACACTGAAACATCTGCAACGTCTAGTACTCTGTCACTAGCTAAAATAACTTCTGCTTCCTATTTCACAAAGAACACTTTCCTGTGAGGGACATTTAAGGTTTCCTTTCTCCCGACCTCTGAGCACACTGTACATGTCCATTGTCCACAGCCTTACAAACTCAGTGAACAATATAAGCCGAACAAAATACATGATTTACAGTGCTTACATTTTCCAATGTAAGCACTGTGAAGTAAGCGGTTAGGTGACAAATAGGTTTGTGTTGCCAGGGTACAATGGTTTAGAGCGGCAGACAGGCAGAGCTTAATAGTTGTGGTGTGGTCTGGGATGGGCAGTGCTCCAGGAGAGAGTTATTTGTCTGGTGTTCAGTTTGTCTTCCATCCCTCTCCTCTTTTGTGGCGGAGCGGTTGGGTGGGGGTGGGAATGCCAAACACTAGATAGTGATCTCACAGCGACCAGACTGTAGCCTAATGAAAGTAGTAAGCCTAATGCCTTGTCTTGCCTGCTGTGTGCTTATTACATATTTGATTTGCCAAATCATTAACAGACTGTTCTTGCAAACTTAATGTTTTATTGTAGTTGAGGCCATGTGCTGCAGCTGACTGTTAGCTGCACTTTGATGGGACTGTTTTTCCCAGCTCTCCCTAAGTGCTCCATTCTGTTGAAAATGGCTGTGCTTAGCAAAGGAAAGACAGAATTAAAACTAGACAAGAGGAACTAGTGTTTGGTGGCTTTGGCCTCAGTGGAAAATCATGATCCTGATTAGCGGTGGAGTTAAAGAGATACTATGATGATGAGTCTAGGTTCTGTTATGGTACCTCAGGATATTAGAGAGTGTATCTGGTTCCTTTAAGGTGATGACTGGTGGGGTCTCAACACCTAATAAATACAAATGAGTTTGGGATGTTAGGGACTCTCTTAAGTTTGTAGTTTTTATGCCATGGCTTTGGGGCTTCAGATGTGGAGGATTTGTGGAGAGGGAGGGGGTCTCGATTCTAATACTGTTACCCTATGATTCTAGTGGACCAATGTAGTGACAAACAGAGAAGAACAATACTTATGTTGAACCTCTTAATAGCTTTTATGTTCTATGTTATGTTCTCACATAATGTGGCCATTATGAGACTGTTAGTGACCATTAGTGGTACCAGTTTATGTCCAATCTATTTTGTAATGCATCAAGGCTGGAATCCAGTGCTCACTGGAATATCTGAGTCTGTTATACACATGATAATGCCTTTAGCTTTCTGGCGTTATGTGTAATAGGTGCCGTTGTGCCCCATCTGCTTAAAGGCACAATCTGTAAAACTTCCTGCTGTTCAACTAATGATAACCATTGATTATTGTAGAAAATGCCTTATGAGCTTAGTACAATTGTCTTACCATATGAAAATATATGATATAACCGTTCATATGGGTTGGTATAATGTTGCCTCTCTCCCATGTGTCAATGAGCTCATTGATATGTGTGTGTTGTCAGATGGTATTTCTCAGTAATTTCTGGTCTCTTTCTGTGTCTGACTGCTTTGGTCTGTCCAGGTCTTCTGGTGGGAGCTCTGGACACAGTCCTGGACTCCAACGCCCGGGTCACACCATTCCGTATCCTGCTACAGGTGCCTGGGTCACAGGTCAGCTGGACTATAGCTTGTGGTAAGCTCTGAGAAATGTCTCTCCTTTTCCTCTCGCCGATTCTCATATTTGTCGGTCGGTAGGTCCCAGCTTCTACTCTCTTTCTCTGGCTCTCTCTCTGTGTATCTATTTCTCTGTGTGTGTGTGTGCGTGTGTGTCTGTTGTTATACAGGTGCTGCTGTCGAGGACATGAACAGGCATTGGGACTGGCTGGTCCAGAACCTACTCCACTCTCTCTCAGTGTTTGAGAACAAGGAGGATGTCGCCAGCTTCGTCAAAGGGAAAGTCAAGGTACTGTACTATTAGAATAAGATTAACTATAGACCTGTGATACTCTGTAAATACTATGTAGGCCTACTATCAAAAACCACTGTGTTCAACTTAATCTGACTCTCAAATGTTGTCTCTTCTTGACTTTCTTTTCTATTTCTGTGTATCTTGCGCTCAAACCCTGTTTTGCATTTTTGTTTCTCTTCCTCTTTTTCTTTCTCTCATTGCCCATTAATTTCTCTTTCTCCCCCAGGGTCTGATAGCAGAGGAGGTGAGGGGGAAGCAGGCGGCTCAAGAGGAGGACCCAGAGAAGTTCCGGGAGGTACTGCTGAAGTTTGAGCTGCGTTTCGGCCTGCCCTCCTCAGAGAAGCTGGTCACCACCTACTCCTGCTGCTGCTGGAAGGGGCGTGTCCCCCGGCATGGCTGGCTCTACCTCAGCATCAACCACATGGCCTTCTACTCCTTCCTGCTGGGAAAGGAAGGTCCATCCCCTTAAATTCTCCCCCTTTAATTAGCACACAGAATAGCCCCCAGTCTTACTGGTTGTGAACTGGTTGTGAACTAGTCTGAACTGGTTGTGTCTGTTAATTAGAAACTCCATCCTCTGTTTTCCAGTTGTAAAGATGACAAGCCCTTTATATGTCTTGTGAACTGTGACATACCTTCCACAGTAAACATTGTGCCTTTTCAGTTAAAGTGATGCTGCAGAGGTTTTGTATAACTTCAGCCAGTAGTTTTGAAAGTAGCCCTCGAGAAAAAACGTGTCCCTAAAAATGTTGCATAATTGTGTACAATGTCATCCATTTCATATGATATGTAACGTCCTACAAAAAAAAAAGGGTATTATCTGTTACGAATTCCAACTTGTACAATATCTTACAAATTTTTAAGTGCTGAAGATCCTGTTCAATCTCTTTAACCATTGAAATCTCTTCAGTGTTCAGTGTCTTCTAAACCTAACCCCTGACCTTTGACCACTTCTCTCTCCCTCAGTGAAGTTTGTGATCCCGTGGGTGGAGGTGACGAGGCTGGAGCGGGTCTCCACTGGCCTTATGACGGACATGGTGCGTGTGACAACGCGGCGGCGCCAGCGGGACTTCTCTATGTTCCTGAGCCTGGACGAGGCGTTCGGGGTCATGGGTCAGCTGGCTGACATCGCACTGCGACGCCTGCTGGACAGTGGAGGTCTGGAACTGGAACAAGTCCTCCAGCAGTCCTCCAACATCACCAAGAGGTCAGGGGGCAACGCAGAATAAGTTAGATGAAGTTGTAGCGTATTGTAGTGTAAAGGAGGGCAGGGGATTTTTTGTGGGTGTGTCATTTGGTTTGTTCAGATTCATATTATCTGTTCTTTGTTGACTTGCCTCACAGTTCTGAGAGGATTGGATTGGTGTCAGCAATCTGATTGATCGGTTGCTTTCCTGATTAAATAGTTTGATAAACAGTAGTTTAATAAGTTTGTCTCATTGTTATCTGCTTTGGTCAAAAGGAACCTCATCAAGCACTTCCTGAAAATCCCTGATATCTTGACTAATTTACTTCCCTCTAGTTTCCGACCATCCTCTCCATAACCTTGCATCATAGTGTGACTGAATGTGTGTGTTTTAGTTCCACCTGTAGTACATTCACCATAACATTTTAAATTTCAGGTTTTGTGTGTAAAATGACAGTTTTCAGTGGTAAAATTGTACTTTAGAGCTGAGCTAAAGCATTCAGTTATATATCTCTATGGATGTAACAGACTGTTTAGTTGTATTATTTATTTGGTAACTTCCTCACATGCAACTCTTGCCAAGTGGGTGATATTTTTGTCCCTCCTCCATCATTCAGCATAGTGTAAATTCCTCATCACCATAACAGGAAGTGAAAAATGATCTGACCTAAATTACAGTGACCAAAATAGTCTGCCTGTATCTGAGTGTATCTGGATTCTTTATAAGTTTTCCTTATCATAGCTGTCAGTCAGAAATGTCTGAGTCACTAAAGGTAACGAGGCCATGAGGATTCACACTCAGTCCGTCTTTTACTCTCTCTCTATCCTGGAGGAGAATTCCTAACTGTCACTCATTTTCTACAGAACAGATCTCTGTCTGTGTCAGTCTAACTCGTCCCCCTGTCAGCTAAGTAACTTTCTATGACTGTCACACTTTCCCCTCAGGGTTCTGGAGGAGCAGGCATTGAGGGCGTACGTCCTGGCTCTTTTCCGGCTACCGCGGGCCGAGTGTCTCCAGGAGGTGGCTCTGTGTTCAGTGTGGACGCCCCATGCCCGCTGCCACACAGCCGGAACGCTCTACACCACCGACAGCTACCTATGCTTCGCCAGTCGAGAGGAGGGCCACTGCAGCCTGCTCATCCCCCTTTCAGAGGTATCCATCGTATCATACTGCAGTTGACTCTGCTGGTTAAACTTTAATGCTGGCTTACCACTGTTTACAGTGTATAAGTGTTGTTGGAAGTGTTAGAGCTTACACCTTTAGCCTTAAGCTTTACCATGGTTAACTACATTAGTTGCTATACACCAGAGTCGTGTATAGAGATGTATGGCTCTTGCATACATAAACAAGTTATTCAAAGTTTATTACTGTGTTAATACCATTTTACCATATCATATTTTTCCTTACTGTACCATACTAAATCAAATGAAATTTATTTATATAGCCCTTCGTACATCAGCTGATATATCAAAGTGCTGTACAGAAACCCAGCCTAAAACCCCAAACAGCAAGCAATGCAGGTGTAGAAGCATACTACCAACATTTCCTTGGCTCTTGACCTTTTACCTCTGTCTCTTCCTGTGCTGCCAGGTGATCTCCATAGAGAAGGCTGAGAGCACCAGCCTGCTGCCCAACCCAGTGATCGTCAGTGTGAGGAGTAAGAAGGCCTTCCAGCTGATCGAGCTGCAGGACAGAGACAGCCTGGTGGACAGTCTGATGTCACGGCTCAGAGCCCTGCAGTGGAAACACTCCATGTTCCACAGCAAGAAATCTCTGGTATGCTACAGCAACACTACCAGCCCATAAATGCCTGTTGTCAATTACACACATCACATCTCATGGTGATGCCCAACAGGCCTAGTCCAAGAAGCAGAATGCAACTGCACTGCAAGGACAAATATGATTACTGCTAGTATTTTTACACACAAGTTAGTCATTCATTGTGTATATTTGACTAATTCTGGTGTTTGGGTGCTCCAGACGTCCTCGTCTCCCTACTATACCTTCTACTATGACACCATGTACTGTGATGGGGAGGAGATCGAGGAGAGACCACTACGTCACACAGTGAACACAGAGGCTCTGATGGCATACTACCACCACTCTCAACCTGACTGCAACAATAGCACGGCTGTGAGTATGGAAACTAGTGCACCGTCGGCCATAACCCTGATATGGCCGGAGCCTCCTTTATTATGATGTTTACATAGCAGATACCATAATAATGGTGGCTGCAGGGATAAGAGTGCCACATTGGCCAATGTGTCTAGGCTTGACATTTAACATTGGTTGCCTGTTTCTGTTTTAAGCAACTCCTTTGTTCTTGTCATGCTAAATATTTATTAGGCTGAATTAGAATTCTAAATGTTTAGCATGACAACAACAAAGGAGTTGCTTTAACCAAAAGTGGCAACTAAACATCAAGCCTATTAGAAACAGACTGGTAACCAGGGTATGGTATATGTGATATAGTGGTAGTTCTGGGATGAGGTTGTGATTCTGTTACACCTCTTTCATTATTTAAACATGTATTGATCCCTGTTCTCCCCCTGACTGGCACACTGGGTAACTTTACCTCCCAAGGCTATTGCTGAGAATGTGCTTACAGTACTACAATACTCGGTTTGCTCAAGGGTGTGTGTGTCCTGTGTGTGTGTGTCCTGTGTGTGTGTGTGTGTCCTGTAGACCATGGAGCAGGTGAAAGAGCGTCTGTGGGATGACCATTTCTCTGCGTATGGTCGAGGTGTCCACATGTTCCGCACAGAGAAGATCCAGAAGCTGGTTGCCATGGGAATACCAGAGTCGCTACGGGGAGAGCTATGGATGACCTTCTCTGGTGAGCGGTGGAGGAGTCTGAGGTCATTGGTTGCTATAACAACAGGTCAAATATACAGTACCAGTCAAAAGTTTGGACACACCTACTCATTCAAGGGTTTTTCTTTATTTGTACTATTTTCTACATTGTAGAATTTATAGTGAAGACATCAAAACTATGAAATAACACATATGGAATCATGTAGTAACCAAAAAAGTTTGAAACAAATCAAAATATATTTTATATTTGAGATTCTTCAAAGTAGCCACCCTTTGCCTTGATGACAGCTTTGCACACTCTTGGCATTCTCTCAACCAGCTTCACCTGGAATGCTTTTCCAACAGTCTTGAAGGAGTTCTCATATATGCTGAGCACTTGTTGGCTGCTTCACTCTCCGGTCCAACTCATCCCAAACCATCTCAATTGGGTTAAGGTCGAGTGATTGTGGAGGCCAGGTCATCTGATGCAGCACTTCATCACTCTCCTTGGTCAAATAGCCCTTACACAGCCTGGAGGTGTGTTTTGGGTCATTGTCCTGTTGAAAAACAAATGATAGTCCCACTAAGCGCAAACCAGATGGGATGGCGTGTCGCTGCAGAATGCTGTGTTAGCCAGGCTGGTTAAGTGTGCCTTGAACTTTAAGTAAATCACAGACAGTGTCACCAACAAAGCACCCCCACACCATCACACCTCCTCCTCCATGCTTCACGGTGGGAACCACACATGCGGAGATCATCCATTCACCTACTCTGTGTCTCACAAAGACACGACGGTTGGAACCGGTCTAATGTCCATTGCTCGTGTTTCTTGGCCAAAACAATTAACTTCTTCTTATTGGAGTCCTTTAGTAGTGGTTTCCTTGCAGCAATTCAACCATGAAGGCCTGATTCACACAGTCTCCTCTGAACAGTTGATGTTCAGATTTGTCTCTTACTTGAACTATGTGAAGCATTTATTTGGGCTGCAATCTGAGGTAGTTAACTCTAATGAACTTTTGCAGCAGAGGTAACTCTGGGTCTTCCTTTCCTGTGGCGGTCCTCATGAGAGCCAGTTTCATCATGGCGCTTGATGGTTTTTGCGACTGCACTTGAAGAAACTTTCAAAGTTCTTGAAATTTTCCAAATTGACTGACCTTCATATCTTAAAGTAGTGATGGACACACCTGTTAATTGAAATGCAATCCTGGTGACTATCTCACGAAGCTGGTTGGGAGAATGCGAAAAGTGTCCAAAGTTGTCATGAAGGCAAAGGGTGGCTACTTTGAAGTATGTCAAATATAAAATATATTTAGATTTTTTTTAAATACTGTTTTTGGTTACTACATGATTCCATATGTGTTATTTCATAGTTTTGATGTCTTCACTATTATTCTACAATGTAGAAAGTAGTAAAAATAAAGAAAAACCCTTGAATGAGTAGGTGTATCCAAACTTTTGACTGGTACTCTATTTAAGGGCGGGGTTATCTTTAGGGTAGATATCTGTATATCCTCAAAAGAGGGAGAGCGAGTACTGTTCTGCTCGACTGCCTACTTTCAGTTCCGTTCCTATGTACAATGCCTAGCATTTATGGTATGTGCCATTTTATCTTAGAGTTTGGGGAGGGGCTTTAACCAGGCAAGCAGTGAAATCCAGATCAGCAGGATTTAGTGGGCATACAAATAGCTTGTGACCTCATCGCCAATGAAAACAAGCAATTAGGCCTGTGTGAACACACTGCACAGACTGCACCAGAAACAGACTGGCAGCAGACTGGCTCGACTCCACTGTGATGGACCTGAACAGACTGTTTTCTTTGCCCCCATATCAAACTATCCCCAGTCACCTGTTTACTCCCTATCAATGTTCTAAATGCATCACATCCTCCAGGGGCAGTCAACAAAGGGTAAAGAGCTCCAAACAAGCCTTGTCCCAAAGTAACCCCTATCTTTTTGGTGTTTCCAGGTCTGAAGGAACCAGATAGGTAACTTATCCATTCCTTTCAGATCTGCAAACACTTACGGGTAGGAACGAAAGAGAAGGGTTAGGGCCTAGGGGATGTTTCCAACCAGGCCTTTATGTACATGTAAGTGCTTATATGCTGTTGCTGTGTAACACCAACACCATTCCCCCTGGAAACACAGACTCATCGTCAGAGTTGGCATCCCACCCAGACTACTACTCGGGGCTGGTGACGGAGTCTATAGGGCACAGCAGCCTGGCCACGGAAGAGATCGAGAGAGATCTGCACCGCTCGCTGCCCGACCACCCCGCCTTCCAGAACGTCACGGGCATCGCTGCCCTACGCCGCGTCCTCACCGCATATGCCCACCGCAACCCCAAGATTGGCTACTGCCAGGTAAGGTATCCACTACCATACAGTAACCTATGTCACAATGTGTATACAGTGCAGGTAGAGTATAACTGACTGCCTGTCATTCTTCCTAGTCAATGAATATCCTGGCATCTGTGCTGCTGCTGTACACTAAAGAGGAGGAGGCCTTCTGGCTGCTGGTGGCTGTGTGTGAGAGAATGCTGCCTGACTATTTCAACCGCAGAGTCATAGGTGAGAGGTCAAACTGACCTGCATAGGTTTACCACTACTATTGTTACTACATTGCTATTACTACAGCGATGGTTCATCTACTTCCACTTTTACTGACATTATAGCTAGTACTGTACATTAGATGAAGTACTAAAAATAAAGCTATCAAAACCATAGCAGATCAAACATTAGTAGGTCTATTAGTAGCCGGTCTGGTGTTTAGATGATTTGAATGTGAGTTTTTTTCTCCGTCAGGGCTGTTTTTCTGCCCTGACTGCAACAGAGCCAACAATAACTCAAGGCTTTCTTTAGCCAGCGTGAAGCGTAAACACAAGCTAATTTCCTGTGCTTTGTGCCACTATTTATTTCTGGCGCATATGAAATGCATTCAAAGTCATTTCCTCTTCTGGCCTGTTCTGCTTTGAAATTGCAGTTGTTTACTTATTCTCCTTAGAAAATAGATTTTTCATCTCCATGTGGCTTCCTGGTTCAAATAAAGTCTTAAAAGATCACTTATCTGGGATATTGCACAATGAGAACATGTCATTCTCACACGCATGTGTGGAAGTCAAGACATCATGAGTATACACGTGTATAGAGCATACATCCACGAGACCATTCATTTCCCTCTATGGGATGATAAAGGATGTTCTGTACTTCTATAGAGGTGTACGTTCATGAGTTTATCTATATTAATGTAGATTTTCACTTGTGTTTGCAGGTGCTCAGGTGGACCAGTCAGTGTTTGAAGAGCTGATCCAGGAGCGTCTTCCCGAGCTGGCCGAGCACATTCCCGGCCTCTCCCCCCTCTCTTCCCTCTCCCTGTCCTGGTTCCTCACCCTCTTCCTCAGTGTGCTTCCCTTCCGCAGTGCCGTCTGTGTGGTAGACTGCTTCTTCTTCCACGGCATCAAAGCCATCTTCCAGCTAGGGCTAGCTGTGCTGGATGCGAACGCTGCGGCGCTGTGTGCTAGTGCAGATGACGGCCAGGCCCTCATGATCCTCACTGGGTAATGCATATGGAGGAATGCATGCATGTCTACACACAGTTCACATCTGAGCATAGTCTACATTCTCACACAAAACTTCTCTGCCTGCAGCTTTCTGGACCACGTGAAGTACGATGAGAATCTGTCTCCACCTGCCGCTCACCCTCCCTCGTCTCCGAGGGGGGAGGAGGAGGGCAGTACGACTGTAGAACTACACACCCTGATCACTGACCTCATCATTGACTCCTATGAGGTAAGACAGCACTGCAATACTCCCTCCACACCACCAGAGGGTAGTTGTGAAAAATGTTGCACTGATGTTTGTTCTCGTTGTGTGTCCCTGTCCTGTTTTGTCAGAAATTTGGAGACCTGACGGTGAGACAGATAGAGCGGTTGCGATGCAGACACCGGATCCAGGTTCTCCAAGCACACGAGGACATCACCAAGGAGAACGCAGTGGGTCTTTCATATCACATCTCAAACAGTCACACGCATGCATGAAATACACAATGACCAAAGGTTGAAATCTTACACTTTTCCTCTCCAAACTGCTTGACCCTTCCCATCTCTCTGTGTGTAGCTCAGGGTGGTGACCCCAGATGTCTCTCTCTCCCCTGAAAACCTGGCTGATGTCTACGACCTCTTCAAGGTACTTCAGTTCAATTCAATACACCTTTATTTATCTTCCCAGGACCACTAAGAAAGGCATTGCCAGAGCACGATGATAACGTCCTCCACCTATAGTCCAACTGTAAAACAACACATCTGTGTCTGTTTCTCTTATAGACAGAGCACTTCATCAACCTGTACTGGGGTGATGGGAGCACCACTGTGGCTCTCCAGCACCATGACCCAGGCCAGCCCTATGTGGAGCAGTACAGAGTGGACCCGGCCCAGTTCAAAAGCCTGTACGTGCTACTGGTTCCCTGGCTGTGTGGCCTCCACACTGACACCGTGGCCCACCGGACCTTCACACTGCTGGACCAGGACAGAGACTTACTCATCACCTTCAGAAAGTTTGCCGGGTGGCTAGGTAATTTTTTAAAACGTTTATTTGAAACATGGACAATGTACAACAAAACACAAGTCTCAGAAGTGAGAAGGGTTGCGTTGCACCAGATTTAGCTAATAGCTAATTTACATATTGTGTGTGTGTGTGTGAGTAAGAGAGGGTGTGTGTGTTTAAAAGAGGTAGGGAGAGTGAGTATGTGTATGCCTGAAGAGATAATGTGTGTAATATGAGTGCTTTCATGGGCATCTGGAATTCAGCCCACCAGGGTTTTATGGGAATCAATATGCAGCCAAGGCTTTTAGGAGGAGCTGCCACTGCTGTGTACAGTACATTGACTGAAGTAGAGAAAATATGTAAATTCACCTCTTAAACTCACAGAGCTGAAGGGCTCCCTCTGTGGTCCTCTATCATTTAGACACAGTATAAACACTAACTGACACACATTGTGATTTAAAGCCAATGACTGGCTGTTGGATATGTTAATCAGTTGTAATGGTGACAATTCTGTGTCTCTCTCGGCATCAGACACACTATACTGTGAGGAACTGAATGAGAAGATCAGACTTCTGTATCGTTTGCACATACCTCCAGGTGAGTCACATAGCCTTCCTACGGTGTTTTACTCCTCTTTAAGACATGTACTTTAGCTAGACATGCAACTAGCTTTGACTAGAGATCCATTAACATTCATCGTAATGCGACTGTCTCCTGTAGCTCTGACTGAGAGTGAGGATGACCCGTCTCCACTGAAGAGCCCTCTGCTGTCCACTACCAGACCACTCCATATAGAGATGCCTAATGGTAACTATTCATGCGTCAAGTGTTCCAGGTTCACGTTTCTAGCTCTGTCCTGTTCAGATGATCACGTTGATGTAGCTCCTGTGTGTGTTCATGTTGAAGAGGAGATCAGAGACTATCAGGAGCAGTTGAAGCAGATGTTGAAGGACCTGGCTCAGGAGAAGAATGTGGAGAAACCGCTACCTCTAATGAACCAGGTACATACAGCGCATTCGGAAAGGATTCAGACAGACCCCTTGACTTTTTCCACATTTTGGTACATTACAGCTTTATTCTAAAATAGATGAAATATCTTTTCCCCCTCAGCAATCTATAACAAAATAAAAAGTTATTTTTTGCACATTTTAGTTTTTTTTTTTTTTTAAACATACATTATTTACATAAGTATTCAGAACCTGTGCTATGAGACTCTAAATTGAGCTCAGGTGCATAGTGTTTCCCTTGATCATCCTTGATGTTTCTACAACTTCATTGGAGTCCACCTGTGGTAAATTCAATTGATTGGACATGATTTGGAAAGGCACACACCTGTCTATATAAGGTCCCACAGTTGACAGTGCATGTCAGAGCAAAAACCAAGTCATGAAGTCGAAGGAATTGTCCGTACAGCTCTGAGACAGGATTGTGTCGAGGCACATATCTGGGGAAGGGTACCAAAACCTCTCTGCAGCATTGAAGGTCCCCAAGAATACAGTGGCCATCATTCTTAAATGGAAGAAGTTGGAAACCACCAAGACTCTTCCTAGAGCTGGCCACCTGGCCAAACTGAGCAATCGGGGGAGAAGGGCCTTGGTCAGGGAGGTGACCAAGAACCCGATGGTCATTCTGATAGAGATCCAGAGTTCCTCTGTGGAGATGGGAGAACCTTCCAGAAGGATAACCATCTCTGCAGCACTCCACCAATCAAGCCTTTATGGCAGAGTGGCCAGACAGAAGCCACTCCTCAGTAAAAGGCATATGACAGCCCGCTTGGAGTTTGGCAAAAGGCACCTAAAGGACTCTCAGACCATGAGAAAGAAACAAGATTCTCTGGTCTGATGAAACCAAGATTGAACTCTTTGGCCTGAATGCCAAGCGCCACGTCTGGAGGAAACCTGGCACCATGCTCCGGGGATGTTCTTCAGCAGCAGGAGACTTGTTAGGATCGAGGGAAAGATGAACGGAGAAAAGTACAGAAAGATCCTTGACGAAAACCTGCTCCAGAGTGCTCAGAACCTCAGACTGGGTCGTTGTCCTGTTGCCTCAAAGCACACAGCCAAGACAATACAGAAGTGGCTTCGGGACAAGTCTCTGTATGTCCTTGACTGGCCCAGCCAGAGCCCGGACTTGAATCCGATCGGACATCTCTGGAGAGACCTGAAAAGAGATGTGCAGCGACGCTCCCCATCCAACCTGACAGAGCTTGAGAGGATCTGCAGAGAAGAATGGGAGAAACTCCCCAAATACAGCTGTGCCAAGCTTGTAGCGTCATACACAAAAATACTTGAGGCTGTAATCGCTGCCAACGGTGCTTCAACAAAGTACTGAGTAAAGGGTCTAAATACTTATGTAAATGTGATATCATTTTATTTGTAATACATTTGCAAAAATGTTTAAACCTCATTATGGGGTATGTGTGTAGATTGATGAGGATTATAAAAATTAAACATTTTGAATAACACTGTAACAAAATGTGGAAAAAGTCAAAGGGTCTGAATACTTTCCGAATGCACTGTACAATAAGGAAGGAATTCAATCAGGGACCCAATAAACAGTCATTAAGTCACAACAAAGGTATAATAAACTTATATTGTTTTCTACAGAGGGAGTTCATCCAGTTCTGTAAGACCCTCTACAGCATGTTCCATGGCAACCCAGATGAGAACGAGCTCTTTCAGGCCATCGCTACAGTGACCAGCCTGGTGCTGCAGATCGGTGAGGTCGGCCACCGCAGCCGGTCAGAGGTCAGCAGCGAGGGCCGGGCCGGAGACGAGGTAGAGGAGGATCACAGGGAGGGGAGTCAAGAAGACCACCCTGTCTTCAGCACCAAAGAAGGAGATGGAGAGAGGCAGGAGGGGACCAGGAAGAGTTCCGAGCGGTCTGAGAGCTCGAGCGAGTGGACGGTCAGCTACGCTCAGATCCTGGCCTCGCTCCTCACAGAACAGCAGCTGGTCAACTTCTTTGAGAAACCACTGGACCTGTCAGCAAAGGTGGCTGTAGCAAAGGTGAAACAGTACCATGAAAGGGCCGGTCTGCTTATGCTTCAGCAAGGAACCAGCTGATTTAACATGACCAAGAGAATGACCATGTGACCCAATACTGGGTTTCTAATCTAGTTGCTTGTCTAGATGCCAGGCAGATTTGTCGGCAATAAATTGTCTGTGTCCTCCGTCCTACAAGGATGAGTGGGTCCCAAGAGTCCATATGTGCCTATATTGAGTTGTAGGTCTGTCAAGCACGAGGGAGAAGTACTGTAGATGTGTAGGTCTTCCTATCCTGATGAAATGTGGCCTCGTCTTCTGGGACCACCCGCTCAGTTTGAAAACAGGTTTACCAAAACCAGAGGTGGCTGAGACGTGCATGATAATCAATGAAGACTACATGTATCAACCAGTCAATCATATATATATATATATACTACTGTGAGAACGTCCCACACATGATGCACTACATGAAACACCATGAAAAGGGATATTAACATTTCTCAGTATTTGTAGACGTTTTCATTTTCCTTCATCCAGTCTATGAAATGGGAACAAATTCAAATATTTTATTTGACATTGGCTGCCTGGTTGGTAATACAGCCTAGGCAGGATCTTGTTTACCACATCTTCCAACCTCAAGTAGAGCAGACAAGTGTTATTTTCCTGCCAAATATTTGCCTTTATTTACTGCGCAATGTTTGTCATACAATAATGGAACGTTGGAATCATGCCTTTGTGTGCAACATTGTAAATGTACACTTATATATTTTGTCCTGTATTGATCTAATTAATGTATTTTGTTCTTTAAGAATTCCTATTTTAAGTGTTCTATAACTGTTTATGAGCCTGTTATTCTACCAAGCATATTTCTTAATTCAAGTGTTAGTGACCAGTATTATACTATAGACCAAAGTCCTACACACCTTCTCAAAATCAGTTGAGATACCAACTACACAAATGATACCGCTGTGCCTCAGATTTTGTTAAATGGGTTTTCTATACAAAGAACTTGATTTTGCCAATAGAATCAGTAATGACATTTAGTTTTGGGTTATTCCAGAACCCGACTGTCCAGTTCACTGATGCACCTTTGATTTTTACATTTTATTTCTTAGTGCACTGAAGTTCACTTGAGGTGCATTATAAATGGGACCTTTGATCAATTCTTTAACATCAATTTCATGTCTGCTGCACAAAGTCTAACATGGTTCGTTTGTAAATCATTAAAACAATATGCCTCATCCATGTCTTGTTCTATGTCTTTCAAAGATTGATTCACTAAGGAGATTGTAGACCCTCAAAAGCCCATTGTGTAATGGAATGTCCACCAGAGCTATTGACAGATAATTTGTTAATTTCTCTACCATAAGCCACCTCTGTTTTAGAGCATTTGGCAGTATGTCCAACCGGCCTCACAACCGCAGACCATGTGTAACCGTGCCAGCCCAGAACCTCCACATCCGGCTTCTTCACCTGCGGGACCGTCTTGAGTCCAGCCATACGGACAGCTGATGAAACTGTGGGTTTGCACAATCGAAGAACTTCTACACAAACTGTCAGAAACCGTCTCGGAAATTCTCATCTTCGTCCTCACCAGGGTTTTGACCTGACTGCAGTTCGTCATTGTAACCGACTGCAGTGGGCAAATGCTCACCTTCGATGGCCACTGGCACACTGGAGAAGTGCTCGTCACAGATGAATCCCGGTTTCAACTGTACCGGACAGACAGCATGTATGGCATCGTGTGGGCGAGCGGTTTGTTGATGTCAACGTTGTGAATGGAGTGCCCCATGGTGGCGGTGGGGTTATGGTGTGGACAGGCATAAGCTATGGACAACGAGCACAATTGCATTTTATCAATGGCAATTTGAATACAGAGATACCATGATGAGATCCTGAGGCCCATTGTCATGCCACTCATCCACCGCCATCACCTCATGTTTCAGCAAGATAATGCACAGCCCTATGTCAAAAGGATCTGTACACAATTCCTGGAAGCTGAAAATGTCCCAGTTCCTCCATGGCCTGCATACTCACCAGACATGCCACCCATTGAGCATGTTTGGGATGCTCTGGATCGACAGTGTGTTCCAGTTCCTGCAAATATCCAGCAACTTCGCACAGCCATTGAAGAGTGGGACATTCCACAGGCCACAATCAACAGCCTGATCAACTCTATGCGAAGGAGATGTGTCGCTCTGCATGAGGCAAATGGTGGTCATATCAGATACTGACTGGTTTTCTGATCCACACCGTTGGGGCCAACAGATGCATAATCTTATGAATATATGGATTTATATCAGTTGACTGATTTCCTTACATTAACTGTAACTATAACTATGTTTTTGTTCAGTGTATATCCAAACACTACCAGACAGACGCTCTAGAAATAATTTATTTTCATGTGAGAATTTCATTGGACGCGGTGTATCCCGTACATACAACTAATAAAACTTGAAACTATGTAAGCATAAATTGCTCCATCAAGAATCCCAATTAGTGATTGTATAAACTTGTATATAATCCAAGACTGCAGTCTTATAAATGTATTTCAACACCAGTGAATAATTAGTTCTCATCCACATTGACTGTCTGCAGACCTGTAGAGAAAAGAAAAATCAGAATCAAGTCTTTAACAGGCAAATTAGGAAAATAACAGCACAGAACTCACTCTGACCGAAGTAAAGTTCACAGATCCTCTACTTTGTATACCCATTTGCATGCAGATGATCTGAAAATAAGACTGCCACAACTTGTTCTTCAGTGTCACCCACAAAGGGATATTTTGCACCTTGTCGGTTATAAAAGTATAGCTAATTTCAAACACAACAGATCACCAACATCAGAATGTCAGAGTACACTTCTGGATACTAGTCAGTACAGCACATGGTCAAGCAGGTCTTGGGCTTACCTTTGTATGTCGTGACAGGGACGTATGTGACGAGGGTATACAGTTTATTGGGAGAGTCCTCATCTTCATTGCGTTTCCTTGACAGGCGCACACGCATACGGTATGGGACATTCCTGAAATAACAGAAATTATCAGTTGGCATGAAGAAACTGTGTTTAGTTTTAGTGCATTGCATCTAAGTGCATGGCATTGCAGAACAATTTATACAGGCATCAACTTGTACTATTTGCACCAACTCTACACCCATCGTCAAGAATACCAGGATATCAGTTTGCTCTGAAGCCAGCACTGACTGGTCAGCTGTTGGTGTAACTAGCCTCTACCACTTGATATTGGGACAATACTGCATAAAGCAGATAGGAGGGAGAGTGGTTTTTATTTGGCTGAGAGATGGAGGGGGAGAGAGACACAGAGATCCTGATGCTCAACTATCCCTTAGACTTAAAATTGGACAGAATGTGTATCACTGAAATCAACTGTCTATAGCACAAATGTATCCCCAACATCCATAGAAAAGGAATGTGAGGCCCATGAACTACAGTTTCACTGTGGCAGCCATTCTGGCCAGTACAGTCCAATGTAGAGGAAGCACTGAATTTGACAAGGCTGCAAAGACTTCAGCATAGTCTGGTTCATATTCAAGTTAAGTGCATGTCATCACAACACTCCTTGCAGCCACAGCATTAACCTGTAGTAGACTGTACCTGCAACTCATGGTCCCTCAGAGTGTTAGATGACAGTTATCAAGTATTGGTTTTAAAATTGAGCAGATCATCAAGGAAAGTCCATAGCCAGCTGGTCCCTGGTTCAGAAAAGCTTGTGGCCTCTGATGTAAGAAACAATGGTTTGCTTACCTCACCCCCTTGGTCCACACAGCCTTGTTCAGGCGAGTGTCGATACGCACGTCAGGGGTTCCCATCTCCTTCATGGCGAACTTTCGTATCTCCTTGAGAGCGCGAGGTGCCCTCCTCTTAAAGGAGCTGAAGGGACACAGGAACAAGAAGCAATGTTAGTTGCATCACCAAACACCGCACTGGATTATCAAAAGAGGTTGATACAAAGCATCACTTGTCAAAGCAAGCAAAGGCAACTTTTATACGCAACATAACAAGGAAATCCATTAGCGTACATTCAAACCAGACAAACTCAATTGGAGTAGTGCGTTGTGGGAAGGTCTTTGTGTTGCGCTGTCTGTCCATCAGAAATGTTGCAACGAAGTATACTATCCATCAACCAAAGCATAGAATAGGGGTTTTACCAAAATGTTCTCCTTACCCCACCACACTGCTGCATTGGACATGCGTTTTGGTTTGAACATACTCTTATGACTAGGGCCAGTACAATATCAGTATCACAATACTCATTAGTATCATGGCAAGGAAACAAAACAAAGTAGATTTAACTTTAGAAAAAGCCCTAATGTTGGAAACATCATGTTGTCATCCAGAGTCACATTTATTTATATTCCAAGATATAGAACACAATATTCTACATACAGCAGGTTTTTAAAGGACCAAATAGTTAGCTCTGCTTCGTGTTTTCATTTTTGCTATGGAAAAAATTATTGCAGCCCTACTGATGACTATGCCCATAATTGCGTTCCAAAACAAGCATCCAACAATTAACTACACAGCATAAGCTGTTTTTCTCCAGCCACAACTCGAATGAAAAGTAGAGCCACAACATTTTCAGCAGCCTAAGCCCAATAACTTTGGCACCTCTTTCCCACAGGGATCAGCATACTTCCAACATACAGCATGTACAAAATCAAAACAATGCTAAATGCATTAGCACTTTACATTGAGGCAAGGCTTGACATTAAGAGTTTCCCTATTGCAAGTGAACGGAGCAGTTGTGCTAGTTGAGCCTCCTCGAAGGTTGCCACATTGGGCAGGTGATACAAATCTAATTACAAAATTCTGTGAAAACCAAACAGCAAATTATTCCAGTACCCTAAAACTGATCTCTCATTCTACCCTATTTAAAAAAAAAAAAAATGAAAGACAGAAAATGTACGGCATTTATGGCAGTCGGGCAAGCGGAGCCTACCGATTATTTTTTCTACTGACAACCAACATAAAATAATTCCAGAACTGATCTTTCTGGTTCCTACTGTGTGTAAGTGAAAGGCAGGCAATAACGTATATGGCATTTATTCACGCAAATAAGTTAATTAAAATTTTTGTGATCATAATCTCTGGGCAACCCAAAAAAATACTCCTGATATGCCTGATGGGTAAGTGCCTTTCAGACCTTTATCTCAATTGGTCAAGGTGAGACTTCCTACTTGCATTTGAGCAAAAGACCCCCGACAACTGTTAAATCTACTTGTTTAGTGCTACAGCCCAGCAAATTGACTATCCAGCAAAGAACAGCAATCACAGCTGCAAATACATCTTGCAAGCGGAAGTAGACATACAGCACTTTATGAAAACCTAGTGCAGAGAACCGACTTTTATAACGCAACAGTAGCGGAGTGGTGTCATGGCCCCAGACAGTGTACTCACACGCCATGTATGCGCTTGTGGATGTTGACTGTGTACTCCCTGGTCACAACCTCGTTGATGGCAGAACGCCCCTTCTTTTTTTCACCTCCCTTCTTGTTTGGCGCCATCTATGAAAATGCATAACATAAAACATTGATAAATCTTTAGCTCACTTACATTCAGCTCGGAAGACATGCATTTCTTTAGTGTCCACTGTTTATTTGACTCACTACAGTGTGGCATTTCTACCAAGCCACTGACTGAGCTTGTGGCTACTTGACTGGTTATGCTTTGCCATGAAAGTAAACAGTGACAAGTGAAGTGTAATGGTACATTAAGTTACTATATGAAATATATGTCATGGGTTTACCTGTGGTGTATTCATTAGTTGGATTCCGTTCAAAACGTTTTGAAACGGAAACCGTTTATTCTAGGAACCAAACCTACCTGAATGTCCAATAGAAACTCTGGTTTTCGTTGCAAAACTTTTGCTACATAATCCGCCTCAGATAACAAGTGAGCCAGGTAAACAGTGTTGATACGGCAATTTTGTCTGATGACGCCAGGCACTATGGCCAACTTCAGCTAACTAATGATGCCGGCATATATTGATCTGATTAGCTGGTTTCACTGTGATTGCACATTGACAACAAAAAACTGTGAACCAGAAATTGTGGGCCTCAGACAAAACGTTAAACATAGCAGGAATGCGCTCTATAACGAGACATTTATGACAGAATAGCTTCGTTTAGCTGACTACTGGTTAGCATACTGGTGGCTACACATTTTCATATACATTTACAATTGATCCTTTGGGCATAACCCATCATAATTACATCGTTTAAGGAGTTCAGTGTCTCATATTGTAATTATGTGATGAAAACGATGGACTACATAAGCGCAGGGCCAGGATGAAGTTGGATAATTAACACAAATTTCCCAAAACAATACTCACACTGCCCGAGAAATGTCGGAAAGGAAGTTGCAAGGGCTTGTGGGCACTAAAGAGAATAATAGGTTCACATCCGCGTCGTTAATAATAACATACATAATTTGTTGCAGTGCGTTTACAAACTAAAATTAATTGACACACAATTTGAAACAAATGCTTTCCCTGTAATTTGTAGACAAGTGTTGTTGTAGCCACGAAAGGTCCAGCGCAAGCAGAAAAACATGAATAATCTACAGTACTATGTCTCCCAGAATGCACGTTGTTACCGGGGACGTGTCAAAGGTCAAAACTCTACGCTCCAATGTTGTGAACGAAGTGGAAACTGATGAAAAATTTGACAGCTAAGAAAAGCTAGCTAATTTACTTCTTATTTAACCTTTGATAATAAGCAAAATAATGCTTTTAGATCATTAAGATTGTTATGTACATTTTTTGACCAAGGTCGATATTTTTAAGATGTATCATTTTGTTTTATAATGACTTTAGTCTTTACTGACAAACTAGCAAGCTAACTAGCAAGAGCTAATAACATTTACTAACGTTAATTGTTAACGTTAGCTAGCTGTCCACATCTGCACTCCGGTGGAGTTAATGGAAATGTAACGAGCTTATTTTTCAGTTTTATAGTATGAACTGAATAATGCTATTTACCTGTAATTATTAAAGACTAATAGCAAGCAGTGATTGATCATTTTAGTCACGTAGCTAAAAGCTAGCAGCTTGTTACTGTAGCCATCACTACACATAGGAAAAATGACACTCGCCCCGAAGGAGCTGTCCAACCTCTTGGGAATCATCTCTGAGGAAGCTTGCACCAACACGTTCGAAAGTCTGTCAACCGCGTTTCATCATTACTTCGCAAAGGCCGAACATTTCCGAGTGGGTTCGGTGTTGGTGATGCTGCTGCAACAGCCAGATCTTCTGCCCAGCTCTGCCCAGCGCCTCACCGCCCTCTACCTTCTCTGGGAGATGTACCGCACAGAGCCTCTTGCCGCCAACCCCTTTGCTGCTGTCTTTGCTCACTTGCTGAACCCCTCACCAGTTGGGGAGGAACAAGAGAAACAACTGTCAGGTGAGTGTGTCTAGACTCCTATCAGTGTGCATAGTGATAAGTATTGTTAAAAGTGTGTGTTTCTTTCATCCACAGGTAGTTAAGTAATGTCTCAACCCAGGTCTATGCTGAACATCGACATTTCAAGTACTTACTGATCATTTTACTGTCCACAGGATTCTTGCCGCCCATAACACAGCCTGAGAAGTTCTTCCTCTCCCAGCTGATGCTGGCACCTCCAAGGGAACTCTTCAAGAAGACCCCCAGACAAGTGTCATGCATGGACATGGGGAACATGCCACAGTCCATAGACATTAGTGGGCTGCAGTTGGCCTTGGCAGGTACTGTACCAAAATGTATGCACTCATGTTTGTTGTATTGAGGATGGTTATAGAACCTTAAGAATTTTAGGCAGCTCAAAAATAGTTATTTGCCTGTGTTGAGACATAACACCTCTCATATCCTTACTGTAGTACAACAGACAGTTCTTTACACTTTATTATGCTGCATTTCTAACACTTAATATGTCAACTATCTTATCTCTCTCTCTCTTCTTGACCCTGCAGAGCGCCAGTCAGAGCTACCCACCCAGAGTAAGGCCAGCTTCCCCAGCATCCTCAGCGACCCAGACCCAGATTCCTCCAACTCTGGGTTTGACAGCTCAGTGGCCAATCAGATCACAGAGTCCCTGGTCACTGGGCCTCGACCTGCACTGGAGAGTAAGTGGAGCATTTAATCAATCACGATGTTATGAGTCTATCAGTTATGTTTATGGAAAGACATACAGTACCAGTCAAAAGTTTGGGCACACCTACTCATTCAAGGGTTTTTCTTTATTTTTACTATTTTCTACACTGTAGAATAATAGTGAAAACATCAAAACTATGAAATAACACATATAGAATCATGTAGTAACCAACAAAGTGTTAAACAAAAATGTTGCTCAATTAGTTTCAAGAGACCTAACGTGTGCCAGGAAAACATTCTCCACACCATTACACCACTGCCACCAGCCTGCACCGTTGACACCAGGCAGGATGGGGCCGTGGACTCATGCTGCTTACGCCAAATCCTGACTCTGCCGTCAGCATGACTCAACAGGAACTGGGATTCGTCAGACAAAGCAATGTTTTTCCACTCCTCAATTGTCCAGTGTTGGTGATCGTGTGCCCACTGGAGCCTCTTCTTCTTCTTTTTAGGAGTAAAAAAGTATTCTTAATAGGAGTAGAACCCGGTGTGGTCATCTGCTGCAATAGCCCATCCGTGAAAAGGACCGATGCGTTGTGCGTTCCGAGATGCCATTCTTCACACCACTGTTGTACTGCGCCATTATTTGACTGTTTGTGGCCCGCCTGTTAGCTTGCACGATTCTTGCTGTTCTCATCAACAAGCTGTTTTCGACCACATGGCTGCCACATTTTTTTTTGTCGCACTATTCTCTGTAATCCCTAGACACTGTCGTGCGTGAAAAGCCTAGGAGGCCGGACGTTTCTGAGATACTGGAACGAGCGTGCCTGGCACCGACTATCAAACCACTCTCAACGTCGTTTAGGGAACTCGTTTTGCACATTCTAATGTTCAATCGAACACTAAATGCCTCGTTGTCTGTCTGCTTGCTTTATATAGCAAGCCATGGCCATGTGACTCACTGTCTGTAGGAGCAAACCATTTTTGTGAACTGGGTGCTGTACCTAATAAACTGGCCACTGAGTGTATATAGGATATCCCAAGTATCACGTAAGGCAAAACAGATACCCATTCTGTAACAGCTACCTGTGACCCTCCCTCTCCCCAGGTCACTTCCGTCCGGAGTTCATCCGGCCGCCCCCTCCGCTGCACGTGTGTGAAGATGAGCTGGCGTGGCTGAACCCCACGGAGCCAGACCACAGTGTGCAGTGGGACCGCTCTATGTGTGTAAAGAACAGCACGGGTGTGGAGATCAAACGCATCATGGCCAAGGCATTCAAGAGCCCGCTGTCTGCCCAGCAGCAGTCACAGGTGAGTAGACAGGTACACTGTCTACTCAAAACTGTATTTTATATATTTCAAATATCCTTAACCTTCGTTCGTGAATTCAACCTGAATGTCTCTCTTAATATTGCTGCCTCTTTCCCTACAGCTCCTGGGTGAGCTGGAAAAGGATCCTAAACTGGTGTACCACATCGGTCTGACCCCAGCCAAGCTGCCCGACCTGGTGGAGAACAACCCTCTGGTGGCCATTGAGATGCTGCTCAAACTAATGCAGTCCAGCCAGATCACTGAGTACTTCTCCGTCCTGGTCAACATGGACATGTCCCTGCACTCCATGGAGGTGGTCAACAGGTGGGGACTTTGGATAGAATTTGATTTATACAATTCAGTTGTCTACAATCAGTTTTCAATATACGTATAGTTTTAAAATGTGTTTATTTTTCTGTTTATTTATGAGGTTATTCTTTGTGTGCACAGGCTGACAACTGCTGTGGACCTCCCACCAGAGTTCATTCATCTGTACATCTCAAACTGTATCTCCACATGTGAACAGATCAAAGACAAGTACATGCAGGTAAGGAGGACTGTGGAAGGGCCATGGCAGGAGCCTGTAGCTTACTGTTTGACCTGTCAGTCACATTGAAAAGCTTGTCTTACAGGAGGATGCATGCCACTTCCATTCTCAGTAAATTGTAACAGGAAGTGCATTTGAGGGTTGTCCCCGTTCAGGGTGACTGTTCACTACTAATGTTAGTCAATGCTCCACTGTGTTTGCCAGTGTTCCAAATGTGTCTGTGTAAAACTTCTCTGTTTCCATTGGCAGAACCGCCTGGTGCGCCTGGTGTGTGTGTTCCTGCAGTCTCTGATCCGGAACAAGATCATCAACGTGCAGGACCTGTTCATCGAGGTGCAGGCCTTCTGCATTGAGTTCAGCCGTATACGTGAGGCAGCTGGCCTCTTCCGCCTTCTCAAGACCCTAGATACAGGAGAAACCCCCCCTGAGGTGAAACCGGCCAAATAACAGTACATAGAGAACGTGGCACTAGCCTGACCTGCCAAATAACACCCCCAAGGGAGTAAGCCCACAGAGGCATTATCCGCTAAATAGCGCCCCAACCAAGAGATACTGACCAAGGCTGTATAACCAGCCAGACAATCCTCACGATCTCATCAGTACCCACCTGGAGTCAGGTTTGAACTCAGTTACTGTTCTTCCCTCTCTTTTCTGGACAAAGATATTTTGAAAATTCATTTTGAAACAGTGTTTTTTTTCCCCTTCAGAGATTGAAGCTTGTCGGTTTTGTTTCATTAAATGGATATGTGATGAATCATCTGGGTTTTTGGCTTATATTTTCTACAGTGAGTCATACTGTACATGCAAATATAGGATTGGTGGGTTCTGTTTTGAATGTGTACTCTGTTTTTAAGTGAACTAGATGGTTTATCACATGAGTAGATTCTTAATGCAGAACAACTATTTGTAAGTAGACTGCTCATATTTTACAGGTGTAAAGTATGTGTATTACAATACGTGTGAACAAAACCAAGTAACAACATCATTTTTTAATACAAAAAAAAATCATCAGTTTCCCTTATTTTCAGTCAAAGCAAAATGGTCTCTATTTAAAATTGAAAACCACATCATTAATAGCATCAATTAAAGAAGTGTAAAGTTAGAAAGAGCTTAATCTCGTGTAAAAAAATAAGATGCTTGACTTTCTGATATTTGTGGTATATTTCTAGTATTATCAATTTTTATCTGCTCTTCGCTATATTAGGCCTGAGTTTTGAATCCCTGATTTCTTGACATACTAGCTATATTTTTTAAATTGTCTTGACTTAGTGAGCTAGTATCCTCTTTTCCCTGATTCTGGTTGTTGTGCTGATAATAGCTTCAGGTGATGTGTTCTGTGGTGTCGTGACCCCTACACCCTCTTCATGCCCCGGGCCATCAGGCAGGCGAACACCGTCATCACCATCTTAGGTTTGACCTCCACCAGGTCCTCAGGCAGGGCGTACACCCGCGCGCCGATCTTCCTGGCCATGGAGATGGCATACCTGACAACAGGTAGGATTAAGAGGAGATGTGTTAGTGGGGATATCTTTACATCTGTTAACTTGAACGTTTCCTCTCTTTCATCAAGCTATTACCTAAATTTGATTATCATCACATAGTACGTACTTGGCATTATTGAGCTTCTCCTCTTCAGTCAGGTCCTCCACCTTGATTAGGTCATAGCGGATAGAGCCTGGCTGGATGGCATCAATCAGGTCCAGGACTGGCATACTGGTGGCAATGGACCCATCCTACAGAGGCACAGACACACACACTGAGCCATTGCTGTGGAGTGTGATTTATTTGTATTTTCTTTACTGCTTAGTGACTAAATGAAGTCTAGAACTTCAAAAAAGGTACCAGTCAGGAAAATGTTAAACAGCAGAAGTACAGCCTACCTTGAATCCAGAGATGGTGCCTTTGCCAGCCTGTGTGAGTGTATCGTTGACCCAGGTGACGATGGTATCGTCATTTACCTTCTGCCCGTCACCAAGCTCCTCCAGAATGTTCAGTGTGTACCTGAGAGAAAGAGATGGATCCTTCTAAATGTGGAATTATGGAGTATGCATTGGGCCTGCATAGGGGTTTTTCCTGATCACATGACCGGAACAGGAAAAATGTATAATCTGAGGCATTTTAACAGTATTCTGTTGCATTACCTCCTCATCAGCTGCCACAGCAGGGCCTGGGTGAGTTTTCTGTTGCCTTCATTCAGGTCCTGTCCAGCGATGCCAACCAGGGAGAACTTGGCCTCCTTCTTCCCCAGCTCCACTGCATAGTTACAGTTCTCCAACTGGCACAGACAAAACAATCAATCAATCAATTGAAAAGCTTCTATGAAAATCTATATAAAATCAGAAAAAACAACAGTTGGACTGATCCTACAAACCTTCTAGACTCAACAACCTTGAAGCAATTATCAGCAGAATTTTTTTTTTACTAAAAACATCACCCCCCAAAAAAATATTAGATACTGTTAAAATTATTTTCACAAATGACAACACAGGTCACTTAAGTCAGTGCTTCTAGTTCCATGTATCAAAAAGGTTTCAGTTATATTAAAACCAGGAGAATCTGGAGTCCACTGCTGATTACAGACCTGTAAGTTTAATAAATTGTGACAAAAAAATAACAAAACTCATAAGCAATAGAATGGGAAAAGTCTTACCAGACTTGATCCATATCAAACAGAGTTTATTAAGATTAGACACTTAAACTTAAAGTTTAATACAATACGCTAAAAAACAAGATATAGATTTATCTATTTTAATTTATTATTATTTTATTTCACCTTTATTTAACCTTGTAGGCTTGTTGAGAACAAGTTCTCATTTACAACTGCGAACTGGCCAAGATAAAGCAAAGCGACACAAACACAGAGTTACACATGGAATAAATAAACATACAGTCAATAATACAATAGACAAAGTCTATATACTGTGAGCGCAAATGAGGTAGGATAAGGGAGGTAAGGCAATAAATAGGCCATAGTGGTGAAATAATTACAATATAGCAATTAAACACTGGAGTGATAGATGTGCAGAAGATGCGTGTGCAAGTAGAAATACTGGGGTGCAATGGAGCAAAATAAAATAACAGTATGGGGATGAGGTAGTTGGATGGGCTATTTACAGATGGGCTATGTACAGGGGCAGGGATCTGTAAGCTGCTCTGACAGCTGGTGCTTAAAGTTAGTTAGGGAGATATGAGTCTCCAGCTTCAGTGATTTTTGCAATTCGTTCCAATCATTGGCAATTTTGGATTGGAGATGCTTAATGTGAGTCTGGAAGGAGAGTTTACAGTCTAACCAGACACCTAGGTATTTGTAGTTGTCCACATATTCTAAGTCAGAACCGTCCAGCATCACTACGGGCAGGTCTGGGCAGCGATCGGTTGAAGAGCATGCATTTAGTTTTACTTGCATTTAAGAGCAGTTGGAGGTCACGGAAGGAGAATTGTATGGCATTGAAGCTCGTCTGGAGGTTAGTTAACACAGTGTCCAAAGAAGGGCCAGAAGTATACAGAATGGTGTCGTCTGCGTAGAGGTGGATCAGAGAATCACCAGTAGCAAGAACGACATCATTGATGTATACAGAGAAAAGAGTCAGCCCGAGAATTGAACCCTGTGGCACCCCCATAGAGACTGCCAGAGGTCCGGACAACAGGCCCTCCGATTTGACACACTGAACTGTGTCTGAGAAGTAGTTGGTGAACCAACGAGACAGTCATTTCACAAACCAAGGCTGTTGAGTCTGCCGATAAGAATGTGGTGATTGACAGAGTCGAAAGCCTTGGCCAGGTCGATGAATACAGCTACACAGTATTGTCTCTTATCAATGGCGGGTTTCATATCGTTTAGGACCTTGAGCTTGGCTGAGGTGCACCCATGACCAGCTCGGAAACCAGATTGCATAGTGGAGAAGGTACGGTGGGATTCGAAATGGTCGGTGATCTGCATGTTAACTTGGATTTTGAAGACCTTAGAAAGGCAGGGTAGGATAGATATAGGTCTGTAGCAGTTTGGGTCTAGAGTGTCTCCCCTTTGAAGAGGGGGATGACCACAGCAGCTTTCCAATCTTTGGGGATCTCAGACAATACGAAAGAGAGGTTGAACAGGCTAGTAATAGGGGTTGCAACAATTTCGGCGGATCATTTTAGAAAGAGAGGGTTCCAGATTGCCTAGCCCGGCTGATTTGTAGGGGTCTAGATTTTGCACCTCTTTCAGAACATCAGCTATCTGGATTTGGGTGAAGGAGAAATGGGGGGGGCTTGGGCAAGTTGCTGTGGGGGGAGCAGGGGTGTTGACCGGGGTAGGGGTAGCCGGGTGGAAAGCATGGCCAGCCGTAGAAAAATGCTTATTGAAATTCTCAATTATCGTGGATTTATCGGTGGTGACAGTGTTTCCTAGCCTCAGT
The DNA here is from genome assembly GCF_045679555.1 of Salvelinus alpinus. Lineage (NCBI taxonomy): Eukaryota > Metazoa > Chordata > Actinopteri > Salmoniformes > Salmonidae > Salvelinus > Salvelinus alpinus. The sequence continues at coordinate 35,649,303 of NC_092099.1, read as the reverse complement.
GCAGTGGGCAGCTGGGAAGAGGTGCTCTTATTCTCCATGGACTTTACAGTGTCCCAGAACTTTTGAGTTTGTGCTACAGGATGTAAATTTGTTTGAAAAAGCTAGCCTTTGTTTTCCTAACTGCCTGTGAATATTGGTTCCAAACTTCCCTGAAAAGTTGCATATCGCGGGGGCTATTCGATGCTAATACAGAGCGCCTCAGGATGTTTTTGTGCTGGTCAAGGGCAGTCAGGTCTAGAGTGAACCAAGGGCTATATCTGTTCCTGGTTCTACATTTTTTGAATGGGGCATGCTTATTTAAGATGGTGAGGAAAGCACTTTTAAAGAATATCCAGGCATCCTCTGACGGAATGAGGTCAATATCCTTCCAGGATACCCGGGCCAGGTCGATTAGAAAGGCCTGCTCGCTGAAGTGTTTTAGGGAGCGTTTGACAGTGATGAGGGGTGGTCATTTGACCGCAGACCCATTACGGATGCAGGCAATGAGGCAGTAATCGCTGAGATCCTGGTTGAGGACAGCAGAGGTGTATTTGGAGGGCAGGTTGGTTAGGATGATATCTATGAGGGTGCCCGTGTTTACGGATTTGGGGTTGTACCTGGTAGGTTCATTGATAATTTGTGTGAGATTGAGGGCATCAAGCTTAGATTGTAGGATGGCCGGGGTGTTAAGCATGTCCCAGTTTAGGTCACCTAACAGCATGAGCTCTGAAGATAGATTGGGGGCAATCAATTCACATATGGTGTCCAGGGCACAGCTGGGGGCAGAAGGTGGTCTATAGCAAGCGGCAATGGTGAGAGACTTGTTTCTAGAAAGGTGGAGTTTTAAAAGTAGAAGCTCAAATTGTTTGGGCACAGACCTGGATAGTTAGACAGAACTCTGCAGGCTATCTCTGCAGTAGATTGCAACTCCGCCCCCTTTGGCAGTTCTATCTTGTCGGGAAAATGTTATAGTAGGGATGGAAATTTCAGGGTTTTTGGTGGTCTTCCTGAGCCAGGATTCAGACACGGCTATGACATCCGGGTTGGCAGAGTGTGCTAAAGCAGTGAATAAAACAAACTTAGGGAGGAGGCTTCTAATGTTAACATGCATGAAACCAAGGCTTTTATGGTTACAGAAGTCAACAAATGAGAGTGCCTGGGGAATGGGAGTGGAGCTAGGCACTGCAGGGCCTGGTTTAACCTCTACATCACCAGAGGAACAGAAGAGGAGTAGGATAAGGGTATGGCTAAAGCCTATAAGAATTGATCGTCTAGTACGTTCGGAACAGAGAGTTAAAGGAGCAGGTTTCTGGGCATGGTATAATAGATTCAAGGCATAATGTACAGACAAAGGTATGGTAGGATGTGAATACAGTGGAGGTAAACCTATGCATTGAGTGACGATGAGAGAGATATTGTCTCTAGAAACATAATTTAAACCAGGTGAGGTCACTGCATGTGTGGGAGGTGGAACTAAAGGGTTAGCTAAGGCGTATTGCGCAAGGCTAGAGGCTCTACAGTGAAATAAGGCAATAATCACTAACCAAAACAGTAATGGACAAGGCATATTGACATTAGGGAGAGGCAAGCGCAGCCAAGTGATCATAGGGGTCCAGTGAGTAGTTCGGTGGGCTGGAGACACGGCGATTCAGACAGCTAGTGGGCCGGCCCTAGCTAGCTAGCAGAAGGACCTTTGAGGGACGTCGCGACGGAAGAAGTCTGTTGTAGCCCCCTCATGCTGTTACGTCGGCAGACCAGTCGTGAAGGATCAGCAGGGCTCCGTGTGGTGAAAGGGTCCAGACCAATTGGCAAAATAGGTATTGTGGCCAAAGAATTTGTCCGATGGGCCTCTTCAGCTAACAGTCCGATATGCTCTAGACAGCTAGCGGGCTGCGGCTAGCAGATGGGTATTCAGGGAACGTCGCGACGGAGGAGCCAGTTGAAAACCCCCCTCGGGCAGATTACGTCGGTAGTCCAGTCGTGATGGATCGGCGGGGCTCCGTGTTGGCAGTTAAAGGGGTCCAGGCCAATTGGCAAAATAGGTATTGTAGCCCAAGGAGTGGCTGTCGGCTAGCCGAGAGATGGGCCTAGCAAAGGCTAGCTCCAGGCTAATTGGTTCTTGCTTCGGGACAGAGACATTAGCCAGGAGTGGCCACTCGGATAGCAGCTAGCTAGCTGAGATGATCCAGGTGAGAAGGTTCAGAGCTTGCGGTAGGAATCCGGAGATATGGAGAAAAATAAGTCCGATTTGCTCTGGTTTGAATCGCGCTGTGCAGACTGGCAAGAGTTGTTGGCTAAAGGTTAGCTGATGACCGCTAGCAGTGGCTGGCTGACTACTAGCTAGTTAGCTGGCTAGCATCTGTTGGGGGATCCGGTTCAAAAGTAAAGAAAATAGCAGATCCATACCACATTGGGTGAGGCGGATTGCAGGAGAGTATGTTGAAGTTGAGGTTAAGAAAAATAAAAAATATATTTAAAAAAATATATGCGAAGAAAAAATATATATAAAAAGATATATACACGGGACAAGACGAGGACAAAGACATCTGACTGCTACGCCATTTTGGAACGATCAATAATGGCTGTTGATGCCGAACAGGCTTTTCATCTGTCTTGAATGGACTTTTCTATTCAAAACTTTGGAAGCGTTCAACTTTCCAGCTGAAATCGTCAATAAATTAAAAAAAATATATATAAATGTCCTTTATATATATACACAAACAATACATGAATTGCTGAAATTGCTTTAGAAAAATGCACAAGACAGGATGTCCTCTTTCCTCCCTCCTGTTTGCACTGGCAGTTGAACTGCTTGCAGAACGAATTAGACAGGACCCAAATGTAACATGTATCAGCATTGGTAATATCAACTAAACTGATTTGCAGATGATCTCCTGATATACCTGGCCAATATTGAAAACTCAATGCCCCCCTTGCTAAAAATATTTTCAGAATACTCAAATCGTGATCGGGAGTCCCATAGGGCGGTGCACTATTGCCCAGCGTCGTCCGGGTTAGGGGAGGTTGGTAGGCCGTCATTGTAAAATAAGAATTTGTTCTTAACTGACTTGCCTAGTTAAATAAAGGTTAAAAAAACATCTAAAATCTTACAGGTAGAATAAACCTCTTCAGAATGGCAAGGCTCCCAAAGTATTGATATTTATTCTTGGTAATACCAATTACCTCACCGAAGACATTCTTTAAAAAAGTATATTTGGTCATAACAGACATTATATTAGCAAATAAACCTCAGAACAGACTCAATGTGTCTAGGCATGGACTCTACAAGCTGTTCCAAAAGCGTTCCACAGGGATGCTGGCCCATGTTGGCTCCAATGTTTCCCCACAGTTTTGTCAAGTTGGCTAGATGTCCGTTGGGTTGTGGACCATTCTTGATACACGCAGGAAACTGTTGAGCGTGAATAAAACAGCAGCGTTGCAGTTCTTGACACAAACCAGTGCACTTACCTACTGCCATGCACCGTTCAAAGACACATATATTTTTGTCATATTTTGTCATTCACCCTCTGAATGGCACACACAATTCATGTCTCAATTGTCTCAAGGTTTAAAAATCCTTATTTAACCTGTCTCCTCCCCTTCATCTACACTAATTGAAGTGAATTTAACAAGTGACATCAATAAGGGATCATAGCTTTCACCTGGATGTACCTGGTCAGTCTATGTCATGGAAAGAGCAGGTGTTCTTAATGTTTTGGATACTGATTGTAGTTAAATGCACTAAAGAGGACCAATGGGTACATATTGAAGACGTGCATGCTCATCCCCAGAATCTTTTTACATGTCTATTTTCAAAAAATAAAGCTAAGAACAGTAATATCTTCATAGCTAAGAACACTATAACAATATGGAAGAAAATGAAACATGTTCTACATGAACCAATATTACTCCATAAAATCACAACCCTGTGGAACAATCCTTGCATAGCTTTTCAGAATTCACAGATAAAATTGGTCCACATGGAAAACTAAAAGCATAGACACCGTAAATTACTTGGTAATAGGAAATACATGTATTTCCATGACAGAATTAAAAGGGAATTTTGGACTGACCAATGTAGATATTTTTAAATACATTCAACTTAAGTTTCATTTTTGTGTCACTCTGACAGAGCTCCAGAGTTCCTCTTTGGAGATGGGAGAACCTTCCAGAAGGACAACCATCTCTGTAGCACTCCACCAATCAGGCCTTTATGGTGGAGTGGCCAGACAAAAGCCTGTCCTCAGTAAAAGGCACATGACAGCCCACTTGGAGTTTTCCAAATGGCACTTAAAGACTCTCAGACCATGAGAAACAAGATTCTCTGGTCCGATAAAACCAAGATTGAACTATTTGTCATGAATGCCAAGTGTCACATCTGGAGGAAAGCTGGCACTATCCCTACGGTGAAACATGGTAGTGGCAGCATCACGCTGTGGGGATTTCTTCAGCAGTACAGGGAGAACCTTGATGAAAACCTGCTCCAGATTGCTCAGGACCTCAGACTGGGGTGAAAGTTCACCTTCCAACAGGATAACGACCCTAAGCACACAGCCAAGACAATGCAGGAGTGGCTTTGGGACAAATCTCTGAATGTCCTTGAGTGGCCCAGCCAGTGCCCAGACTTGAACCCGATCAAACATTTCTGGAGAGACCTGAAAATAGCTGTGCAGCAATGCTCCCCATCCAACCTGACAGAGCTTGAGATGATCTGCAGAGAAGAATGGGAGAAACTCCCCAAAAACAGGTGTGCCAAGCTTGTAGCGTCATACCTAAGAAGACACAAGGCTGTAATCGCTGCCAAATGTCCTTCAACAAAGTACTGAGTAAAAGGTCTGAATACTTATGTAAATGTGATATTTCTGTTTTTTATTTTTAATATATTTGCAAACCTGTTTTTGCTTTGTCATTATGGGGTATTGTGTGTAGATTGATGAGGGGAAAAAAACAAGTTAATGAATTTTAGAATAAGACTGTAACCTAACAAAATGTGGAAAAAGTCAAGGGGTCTGAATACTTTCCGAAGGCACTGTACAAAACTTTGCAGAGAGCCTATCCAACAGTCAATCTCTTAGAAAAAAGAACATCTATTGGAACCAAGACTTAAAAAGAACTGATATTGGCACAAAATGGAGGGAATATTGGAACGTAATCTAACAAAATTACAGGTTAGCGAAAATGTACGCTTATTCCAGTTTAAACTAATGTATAGAATGTATTATACAAAATACAAAATATAAAAATTCTACAGCACAACGACAGAGTCATGTATTAAGTGTAAAACTAACAATAACTCAATAATCAATGCCTTCTGGGAATGCTATAAAGTCCAAAAGTTTTCAGCGGAGTTAGAAAGTTGGCTGTCATAAGTATTACAATGTAAATGTACTTTTAATCTGTCTGCATATTTCAAGCATATGAAAGTGCAGTGAGATACCCGATGGGTTGGACGATACTTTCCTCGTCAATCATCTTGAAAAAAATGTAAACTTAAAAACTGGAAATCAACCAAACCTCCATCGTTAACACAATGGAAAGGTAAAACACGTTCTTATCTAAATGCTGAAAGTGCGTGGGTGACGGAGAGAAACAAAATGGTGCAGTTTGAGGCTATGTGGCGGATAATGATGTGGGTGCTGGAGATGGGGGTGTGAGCAGGTCTGGGTAAGTGTGATGTCGTTGATATTTGTGTGCGTCTGTATGTGTATGTTTTGTACTGTAGAAAAAAAACGTACAATTGATCGTTTTAATCATGATCGCACTTTGGGAGAACTCGTATTGTTCCTAGTCTCACCTTCTTCATGTTGCTGCCCAGTTTGGAGTAAGGGGGTTTGTTTACTCTGTCCCAATCCACTGGCACATTGATCTTCTCATAGAGCTGGAAGATGACCAAAGCATCATCTATGTCCCTGTAAAACATGCACACACACTTTAAATGAGTGCGGTTTCCAAATGATTGGAAATTGTGTGTAATAAGATGGAGTGACCTGTACTTACACATAGAGGTGGTTGACACGAGGGTTGACCCCCAGTGAGTTCATCCAGTTCCTGAAGGTGCGCTCCTCTCTGGTTTCACCTGGAAGTGGCCGAGACAGCATTACACACTGGTTTAGGCCTTGTATATATGGTTTATATTATAATCAGGAAGAGAGGATGCTCAGGAACTGGGTTATGGTCTGGTCCCAAAACTGACCCTCGATGGAGCTCCAGTCAATGTCCTGGTTCTCAGGCTTCTTCAGGGCAGGGTACTTGTTGAACAGGTTGGCAATGTATGCTAAGTTCAGCTTAGGGTTGCCGCGGACCACGTCGGTTGCCGTGACGAACTGTCGGCAGCCCAGACGGTCAGCCTGCTCCAACATGCACTCTGCTCTCTTTATGTCCTCTTTCTCCTGCAAGGGGGGGTAGGGAGATCTTTAACAGCAACATCTGATGTATCACTCATTGATAATATGGTCAATTTAGCAGGCATTTTTAACCTAGTTGGCTAGACGAACAACACTGTCTGTTGATCAGGTTGGCTGAAACCTAAATTTAAAGCTGCAACATGTAACTTTTTGGGTGACCCGACCAAATTCACATAGAAATGTTAGTAATAGATGTATCATTCTCATTGATAGCAAGTCTAAGAAGGGGTAAGTGTTCTAAGTGCACTATTTCTATGGTTCCCGTTCTTAAGTTTAGTTTCTGAGTCTTTTATTTTCAGTTTTGTACACCAAGCTTCAAACAGCTGAAAACACAATATTCTTTGTTATTGAAAAAATACTTCACAGCGGTTTAGATGGTACAATGATTCTCTACACCAGTGGTTCCCAAACTTTTTATAGTCCCGTACCCCTTCGAACGTTCAACCTCCAGCTGCGTAGCCCCTTCTAGCACCAGGGCCAGCGCACTCTCAAATGTAGTTTTTTGCCATTATTGTAAGCCTGCCACACACACACTATACGATACATTTATTAAACATAAGAATTAGTGTTTTTGTCACAACACGGCTCATGGGAAGTGACAAAGAGCTCTTATAGGACCAGGGCACAAATCATAATAATCAATAATTTTGCTCTTTATTTAGCCATCTTACATATAAAACCTTATTTGTTCATAGAATATTAACTCTTCAATGTTGGGTTGTGTTGGAGAAAGTCTCAGTATTAAATCATTTTCCACACACAGTCTGTATTTAGTTTTCATGCTAGAGAGGGCCGAGAATCCACTCTCACATGGGTACAGTGGTTGCAAAGGGCATCAGGGTCTTAACAGCGCGATTTGCCAAGGCAGGATACTCTGAGTAAATTCAATTATCACAGAACCGCTTGTTGCAATTTTGATGAGGCTCTCTTGTTCAGATATCGGTAAGTGGACTGGAGGCTGGGCATGAAAGGGATAATGAATCATGAAAGGGATAACGAATCCAGTTTTTTAGCCCTATCCAGAAATCTGGCAGTGGCTTCTGATTAAATTAAATTTTCACAGAACCGCTTGTTGCAATTTCGATGAATTTCGATCCGACATTTCAAAATCGGTAAGTGGTATCGGTAAGTGATCTGGAGGCAGGGCATGAAAGGGATAATGAATCCAGTTGTTTGTGTCGTCCGTTTCGGTAAGTACCTGCGTAATTGCGCACCCAGCTCACTCAGGTGCTTCGCATTTGACATTTGACATTGTCCGTAAGCTTGAGTTCATTTGCACACAAAAAAAAATCATGCAATGATGGCAAGACCTACAGTATGTGTTGTCTTTGTTAATGCAGACAAAAGAGCTCCAACTTCTTAATCATAGCCTCAATTTTGTCCCGCACATTGAATATAGTTGCAGAGAGTCCCTGTAATTGAAGATTCAGATCATTCAGGCGAGAAAGAAAATCACCCAGATAGGTCAGTTGTGTGAGAAACTCGTCATTATACAAGCAAGTGAAAATGATGGTCAGTAAAGAAAACTTTAAGCTCGTCTCTCAATTCAAAAAAACCTGTCAATACTTTGCCCCTTGAGAACCAGCGCACCTCTGTATGTTGTGAAAGCGTTACATGGTCACTGCCCATATCATTGCATAGTGCAGAAAATACACGAGAGTTCAGGGGCCTTGCTTTAACAAAGTTAACCATTTTTACTGTATTGTCCAAAATGTCTTTCAAGCTGTCAGGCATTCCCTTGGCAGCAAGAGCCTCTCGGTGGATGCTGCAGTGTACTGAAGTGGCATCGGGAGCAACTGCTTGCACACGCATTACTTCTCCACTATGTCTCACTGTCATGGCTTTTCCGCCATCAGTACAGATACCAACACATCTTGACCACCCAAGTCCATTTGATGTCACAAAGCTGTCTAGTACTTAAAAAAATATTGTCTCCTGTTGTCCTGGTTTACAGTTGTTTGCAGAAGAGGATGTCTTCCTTAATTGGCCCCCCATAAATGTAAAGGACATATACCAGGAGCTGTGCCAGGCCCGCCAAGTCTGTTGACTAATCCAGCTGTAAAGCATATAATTCACTGGCTTGTATGCGAAGCAGTAATTGTTTCTAAACATCTCCTGCCATGTCACTGATGTGTCGTTATACAGTATTGTTTGATGAAGCCATTTTCTGTATAGTTTTTTTTGGCCTTTTCCCCCAGCATTGTCCCAGCCATATCCGCATCAGCAGGAAGAATTAAGTCCTCCACAATAGTATGGGGCTTGCCTGTCCTAGCCACTCGGTAGCTCACCATATAAGACGCTTCTAGCCCCTTCTTATTAATGGTATCTGTTGCTTTTATATATTATGTCTTACTACTCGAAAGTCGTCTTTATTCTCGCTCAAAAAACTCCCGTTGCTTATTTTTCAAATTGTAATTTTGTTTCTAAATGTCTGCACAAGAGTGAAGGTTTCACACGAGAGAGTAACGGTTATTGTGATTGGATGTTAAATATTTTACGAGGCTACCTGTATTTGACATTGTGTGAACTGAACACTAGATGGTTTAATTTTCTTTTTGGCAGTGAAACGAGGCAACATTTTTTTTTTTTTAATGCGAATCACATTTTTATTTGGCGTACCCCCGACGGCATTGCCCGTACCCCAGATCGGGAATACCTGCTCTACACTATACATTGCTTGTATTGTCACATACATTTGGCGAACTATTCGGATTTTAGCAACCAGGAAATGGCGGAAATATTGCACCTTCAATGGTTGATGTTTCTAGTGTAGGAAGAGCATGTACCCTTATCCCTGAAATGTCGATGGCAATAGGAGGGATTCCCTCCTCATCTCCCTTAGGGGCCACTTGGTTCAGGATGTTGTAGTAGGCCTTGGAATCCTGTAATGCAAAACAGAATATTAATACAATCACAAATGCACAGGAAGATCCAGGAGCGACACAGTCATATGACAATCCAGATCCGACATAGCGTGTGTGACCCACCTTTATGTCAGAGCTGAAGTTGTTGATCTTGGAGCAGCCGGCCTCCTCCAGGTGATAGTTGGCCCAGCGCAGCAGCAGCTCCTCTGGGGACAGCTTCATCAGGTCCTCCAGGCTCTCCCCATCCCTCAGCAGGGCTATCAGAGCTGCACACACACACACACACCATTGATATTATTATACACACACATACATTCAAACAAGGCTACAGAGATCAAGTGATGTACAGTACTGTAGATATAGACACCCTTCTGTTAAAAAGTTATAAAACACACATACATATTGAAAGCCCATATTCAAATAAACATTTAACACACACACACCTTCATTCCTGCTGATCTCGATGTCAGCAAACAAACCGATCTTGATGACTTGCCAGAGCAGGCCCAGGACCAGATGCTGTCTGCCTTCCTTCAGGTCCTCTGCTCCGATGTTCACCACGTGGCAGCCAATGGCCGACGCAGAGTTCAGAGCCAGGTTCAGATTCTCCTGTTAGAGCACAGCACACACACAGCATACTGTAGATGTGTATGACATAGTGTATATAATGACAAAGAAAATAAACTACTGTGTCAATGGGTTATACAAAGCTGCTGTCCTGTGATAGTCATGTGGTGTTACAGTAATGTCTTTAAAAGGTTACCTGGATGGTGAAGGGTGTGAGCTTCTTCTTGTTGATGGTTCTTTCATCGATGGTGTCCGGAACAGACTGGTTGATCATCTTACTACCAGGTGAAGGAGAGATGCATAGTTAGATATCAATGGAATATTGCCATAGGGATTGGTTTTTACTCTAAAGTAAGTCTATGAGACCAGTTAGAAAGTACCATAAAACGATCCCATCTCCGACAGCGGTGAACAGATCGTTGGTGGTGGGGTCCATGGGGAGGACATGCTTGCAGTCTGGGTCTTTCTCCAAGGCCTTATTCACCCAGTTCACAAAAGCCACCTTCTCCTCCTCTGTCAGTGGAGAAAGGTGTGGGTATGGGGGTGAATGCACAATATACAGTATTTGTACTTATGGGAAATATTTATATACATTAGCCAATCAGAGACGTTCAGCTATGTGACTTCACAGACCAGGAAGAGTTGTTGTACTTATGGATTGTTCCAGACATAGAGATAGATGTGGTTCTGTATGTCTCATTTGAATGATTAGTGCTTCCTGTGTCATGTTGGCTACAGAGATATCTAGAGAGTGACTCAAATAGGTAGCTTGGGGGCATTCTCATTCAGTGAAACAAGTAGGGGCAGTCACCTGAGTAGGAGTGCTGTGTGCCTGAGCTGGACTGCTCTGAAGTTCCTGCTACGGCATAGATGCCCTCCTTCTTGTTGATGGCTTTCTTGAAGGTCTTAGCAACTTCTGTACTCTTCAGTCCATGGACCACCTTAGTGAAAGGAAAAATGGTGAGAGGAGACCATGTATCTCTGGTGTCATGTGAAAATGTATTAAGCTATGTTCTGCTGTTCTTTGACATTGACCTTTTGTAAATGCTATTGATTTTAACCTCTTGACCTCTGAACTTACATTAGCAAACTCGTCGAAGGTGACTTTGCCGTCATGCAGGTCTCCTGTCTTGGTGAGATCCTGGATGATCTCTCTGACTTTGTATCCCGGCAATGGCAGGTTGGCAGCTTTGAACAGGTCATTGAGCTCTTCTGTGCCAATGTGGCCATGAGAGTCCACATCTGGAACAGGATGGATAAATCAAAGGTCATGTAAAATGTAGCCTTGTTGAATGCATAATGAGTCAGTGACCCAGAATAAAAGAGAGAGTGAAGTGATTCTATGATTTATCAACTATGTTTCAGTTTCCATCTTAGTATGGGGGAATCAGGATTGGAGTTTGTTCAGGCTCCCTGTCAGGTTCTCACCGATCTTAGCAAAGGCTTCTCTCAGTTCTTCCAACTCATCTTGAGAAATCTGTGGTGGAGCAGCCATTTTGTGGGATCTGAAACCATCAAACACAACTTCAACTTTATAAACCCATACAATACTGAACATACTCAACAAGGAGTAACTTTCTGCATGTTGTCACTGTGATAATTGCTACAAAATGTGATTTGCTGTACCCAGTGGTTCTGGGCTCTGATGTCTATTTCGTTCTAAAGTATCCTGCTTCTAGTGAGCTGCTTTATACTTTTTCTGGTGAGGTAATTCACACCATTCATGTGTCTTTATTACACCCCTTTGCAACTGCAAGTCATTATCACAAAACTAGCATTTCCAAGTATCCCCAACAACACACATACAAAGTCATCATGAGGATATTGCTTAAAACTTGTGTGAAATAGGGAGAATAATCTATTATGCAATTCAGAGAAGTTTGTCTTGTGACATTCTGTGTGGTTAGCCAGACCAACTCAAAGTTTGTGCGTGAGTATGTGTTTATCGGAAAGTCCTCTGAATTCTTCCTCATCTGCCTTAGGACTAAGTATACATTCTAGGCCTCAGTCTGAGTTGAGAGTGGAGTACAGGTTGCTATAGTGATAACAGACAGGAAGAATGGCTGCCATTTCACTGTGTGGCTTCATCGAGAGCTCTACGGCTGTAAACCACAGACACAGCGAGAGATATAAGGTCACGTTAGATACAGAGACCCACTTTAAACTAGGCCTGCTCTGCTTGCCTCCGAGGTGTGATGTTTGGGGATGAGTAACAAATGTCTCTTTCCATTGTCACCCACCTCATCAGAACAAACCTGAGTGGCTCCTAGAGATTACATCTATGGTTTTCTAAACCTATAGTATGGAGAAGGGTCTAGAGACCATTATTCGTCTATATTCAACAATGTATGTACTGTAGTAGCCCACTTCTTTATTATTGAATATTTTGTATTTTTATATTTTTACCCCCTTTTTCTCCCCAATTTCAATCTTGTCTCATCGCTGCAACTCCTCAACGGGCTCAGGAGGCGAAGGTCGAGTCATGCGTCCTCCGAAACACGAGCCACCAAACCACGCTTCATAACACACGCCTGCTTAACCCGGAAGCCAGCCGCACCAATGTGTCGGAGGAAACACTGTTCACCTGATGACCGAGGTCGGCCTGCAGGCGCCCGGCCCGCAACACAAGTCGCTAGAGTGCGATGAGGGACGTAAAGCCCCCCAGCCAAACCCTCCCCTAACCCGGACGACACTGGGCCAATTGTGCGCCGCCCTATGGGACTCCCGATCACGGCCAGTTGTGATACAGTCCGGGATCGAATCCAGGTCTGTAGTGACACCTCTAGCACTGCCTTAGACTGCTGCGCCACTCGTGAGGCCCAGTAGCACACTTCTAAATTCTAAAATAAGTAAGAACAAGGAGATCCGGGTTTTGTTACCTTTCTCCCACCATTGCTATAGAGGTCAGAAACAGAAGCGAAACTGATGTATTTTCACACCATGTTTCAAAATGACCAGCTTTGTCACTTTGCAAGCATTTCATTTCAATCAGCAGTGAGACACTCTCTGATGATTCAGTAAACCACACACTGGATGACACAATGACACTGTGGTGTTCACTAATCTAACAATAGGATATTATTGTCTTTTTAGGGCCGACATTTACCCAGACTTTACTTTTTGATGATGAAGTAAAATTTGTCTTTGCATTTTGATCATGAGGGGCATTATCTTTCATGAGGCAAATCCAGTTACTTGATTTGAAATCCCTAAAACCCTCATCTGTCATCAAGGATTACCTGTGGACTCAGACACTAAAATCATCAAGGGCCTTTATGGAAATAAAACTGATATACCCACAAACATCAATCATGGTACCGCAGATTTCACATGTAAATCTTGTTCTCTTTTAAACAAACAGCTTATTCATTATGTAGTAAGAAAATAATCAAACAGTAAGGTACATTTGCATGGATTAGATATAGGAAGAGAGGTTTATTGGAACAATATTATGATGTGGACATTTATCAAAGATAATCTGTCACTCAAAGTAATCTTTATACAGCAATCAATTGTGCTTCCTCGGTTTCTCTCAATTGTTTTGTATTCAAAGGCACATTCCTTTAAGTGTAGTGTGTGTTATGGATTCTTCAAGCACAATTGAAAGCCAAAATATATATTATATTTTGTTCATCATTTTCTAATGGCTACAGCAGTGTGAGTTCAAAAGATTACAAATTCACGTGTCAGCCAATTCCATATGCTGATGCACATGTTATTCGATGAATAGTGAAGATATGTTGGAAACATTTAGAAAATGTAAATTTATATCTGAGTTACTGTTAGCTTTCACATGTTAGAATACTTTTCAGTAGCTGCAGCAAGGCTAACCACATCCCAACGTACTTCCTGTTTAATCACTGTGCAATGGTTTACTTCTGCTCTCTGTCACCATAGTCTGCTGACTTTACAGTCAAGACATGGCAATGCTACGCATTGATCAGCATGTCTCCTACACATGCTGCCCTCAGATTCCAGGACGACACGATCTATTAACACTCACAGGACTATCTGTGAACCCTTATGGACTGTTAAAGCAACAGAAATGCATCATCATCATTCATCCTCATCAGAATCAACGTGCAGTCACAGACCATTTTCCCAGTAGATTCAACGTAATAACGACACATGCAGAGGAACACAGTGACACTGAGAGGCCCCTAGGTCAGGAGATTGAATTACCTGAGGGAGGTGAGTTGACTGGCGGATCTGTCTGTGAGTCTGTCTGTGTCACTTTCCTTCCTTCAGTGTGTCTGCTGCTCTCACTGCTTGACAGGCAGGCAGTGCACTGTCTCTCCCTCAGAAGTCAAGTGACAATGAATCTATTCAAATAAACGAGGAAGGAAGTGACACGCGAACCAACACAACTTCACAAAGAGGAATGTCTTTATATGGCAATCTGCTGTCTGCCACGGGCCTATCAAAGTGATCAGTCTGGCAATAATATTCTACTCAGTTTTGTGTTTGTGTAGGTTTGTGTATTTGTTTTTTTAAATTTGTTTTATTTAACCTTTATTTAACTAGGCAAGTCAGTTAAGAACAAATTCTTATTTACGATGACGGCCTCCCAAAAGGCAAAAGGCCTCCTGCGCGGACGGGGCCTGGGATTTAAAAAAATAAAAAATAAATACAATATAAATATAAGACAAAACACACATCACAACAAGAGAGACACAACACTACATAAAGAGAGACCTAAGACAACAACATAACAAGGCATCAACACATGACAACACAGCATGGTAGCAACACAACATGACAACAACATGGTAGCAACACAACATGGTAGCAGCACAAAAACATGGTACAAACATTATTGGGCAAAGTCAACAGCACAAAGGTCAAGAATGTAGAGACAACAATACATCATATTGTGTATGTTCTATTCAGTCTAGTAATGCATTTTATGATGACTTTAGTGACAACTAGGGTTGTGCATTTTGGGGAATATTCAGAGGTGGAAACTTTCTGTGGGAATATATGGGAATTAACAAAAATATATGCAAATGTATATTAATACCATTCAAATGTAGATGTTTTTTGCATTGGATATATTTACAATATCATATGGAGACAGAAATATAAACCTTATCATAAGTAGACATAATTGCACATTTTTATCCTTCCAATAGAAATTTAAAAAACGATTTAGTTACGAATTGAACTTTAATTAAATGAGTTGACTCTTCACATGGGATGATTTCACTGAACAACAAAAGAAAGGGAATATTGAATGATCCCCAATGATCCATTGCATCTCCCAAAAACATTTTCAACATACATCTGTACTAATGATAGTCTAGAAACTAAAGCTTGGTTGTCTTCCTTTCAGGCTTCCATGTCTTCTCCCTGGACCTCCTCAATGTCCACCTCTTGAACCTCTTGGACTCTGAGGCCTCATCTCATCTTGGACTCTGAGGCTGTCACTTTCCAACCCTGTTGAGGATGGCTCATTGTCAGGCTTAAAGAGCCTAAAATTTACCCTGATGGCCACCAATTTTTCAACCCTTGTATTAGTCAGCCTATTCCGTGCTTTGGTGTGAGTGTTCCCAAATAAGGACCAGTTGTGCTCTGAGGCGGCTGTGGTTGGTGGGATTTGGAGGATTATGGAGGCAACAGGGAAAAGAGCCTCAGATCCACAAAGTCCCTTCCACCAGGTGGCTGATGAGATATGTTGGCACGACTGCCTGCCTGACCTTTCTGCCTGCCTTGACCATGAGCCTGTCTGCCACTCTGTACCTCCTGGACTCTGATCTGGTTTTGACCTTTTGCCTGTCCGCAACCATTCTCTTGCTTACTCCTTTTGGATTAATAAACATTGTAAGACTCCAACCATCTGCCTCCTGTGTCTGCATCTGGGTCTCGCCTTGTGTCATGATACTTACATCTGCAAGCAGAGTCTGAACATCAGACAGGATGGCATTGTCTCCCTCAATTTGTGCAATGGCTACTGCTATAGGTTTCAGGAATTTCAGGCTGCTTACCACTCTCTCCCAAAATACATCATCCAGGAGGATCCTCTTGGATCCCCTCAGGAGACTGAAAAGATTTGGCATGGGCCCCCAGATCCTCAAAGGGTTCTACAGCTGCACCATCGAGAGCATCCTGACCGGTTGCATCACCGCCTGGTATGGCAACTGCTCGGCATATGATCGTAAGGTGCTACAGAGGGTAGTGCGAATGGCCAAGTACATCACTGGGGCCAAGCTTCCTGCCATCCAGGACCTATATAATAGGTGGTGTCAGAGGAAAGGCCATAAAATTGTCAGAGACTCCAGTCACCCAAGTTATAGACTGTTTTCTCTGCTACCGCATGGCAAGCGGTACCAGAGCGCCAAGTCTTGGACCAAAAGGCTCCTCAACAGCTTCTACCCCCAAGCCATTAGACTGCTGAAAAATTCAGAAAAATCCCTACCGGACAATTTACATTGACTCCCCCCACCTACATGTACAGATTACCTCAACTAGCCTGTACCCCTGCACACTGACTCGGTACCGGTGTCCCCTGTATATAGCCTCGTTATTGTTATTCTTATTGTGTTACTTTTTATTATTACTTTTTATTTTAGCCTACTTGGTAAATATTTTCTTCTTGAACTGCACTGTTGGTTAAGGGCTTGTAAGTATTTCATGGTAAAGTCTACACTTGTTGTATTCGGCGCATGTGGCAAATAAAGTTTGATTTGATGGGGCTGTCCATATCGGCAGACTGTGATATGGCCATTTCTTGGAGAGACTCCTTCCCCTCCAGGAGACTGTCAAACATGATGACAACAAGTGTTGCTGGGCAAGTTCAATGTGGTGCTCTTATTCTTCTCACTTTGCTTGGTGAGGTAGATTGCTGCTATACCTTGATGACTCTTCACATACCTAACCATTTCCTTGGCTCTCTTGTAGAGTGTATCCATTGTTTTCAGTGCCATGATGTCCTTGAGGAGCAGCTCCAATGCATGAGCAGCACAGCCAATGGGTGTGATGTGAGCGTAGGACTCCTCCACTTTAGAGCAAGCAGCCTTCATGTTCGCAGCATTGTCTGTCAGCAGTGCAAATACCTTCTGTTGTCCAAGGTTATTGATATCTGCCTTCAGCTCATCTGCAATATAGAGACCAGTGTGTCTGTTGTCCCTTGTGTCTGTGCTCTTGTAGAATACTGGTTGAGGGGTGGAGATGATGTAGTTAATTATTCCTTGGCCAAGAACATACAACCACCCATCAGAGATGATTGCAATACAGTCTGCTTTCTCTATGATTTGCTTGACCTTCACTTGAGCTCTGTTGAACTCCGCATCTAGAAAATGAGTAGATAATGCATGTCTGGTTGGAGGGATGTATGCTGGGGGAAGAACATTCAGAAATCTCTTCCAATACACATTGCCTGTGAGCATCAGAGGTGAACCAGTTGCATACATAGCTTGAGCAAGACATTCATCAGCATTTCTCTGACTACATTCCTCCATTGAGTCAAAAAACTTCTGATTCCAGGAGGACCATGAGCTGTTGCTATCGATAAGGTGTCTGATTCATCATTTTCACCTTGAATAGAAATAGAGGGACTTTTGTCAGAGGTTGCTTGCTGTGAGCGCTGAGGAAACTTTATCTACTTGGCCAAGATGATTCTGCATCTTTGTTGCATTCTTCACATATGATTTGGCACACTATTTGCGAATGTACACAGCTTTTCCTTCTACATTAGCTGCAGTGAAATGTCTCCACACATCAGATAGTGCCCGTGGCATTTTCCTGTAAAGATGAGAAAAAAATGAGTAAAAAAACCCCAAATACAATTCCATGTACAGATAAATAGATTAAAGTTAGATTAAACAACTCCTTTGTAAGATACATGTTTTAAAATGAAACATGTATGGAAACTGTCACAGTGTCTGTTTCATTTTTGAGTGTGCTCCCTTAGGTTGTTGCTGGAGGGCACCCTTACTTTGTTTCTAGTGTCCAGGTTACCCTGATTGTTATTATTCGTTTCACCTGTGGTTGATTGCCCCCTCGGTTCACCTGTTGCCTGGCTATTTATGTTCTTCTGTGGGCAGGGATCTTTGCTTAGGTCTCATGTTTAAATTAGTGTGCTCTTGCTTTGTTTTTTCTGTGAGGACCTTAGTAAATATTCTGGATTTACCCTTACTTCTGCCTGCTGTGTTTCTCTGCGCCTGGGTCTGAGTTCGTACTAGCATTATTGTCACAGTAGACCTAAGCCACAATGGATCCAGCAGAGATTTCTCCGTCATCTGAGCGACACTCTGAGCTCCACCATTTACGGTCGGTTCTCACCCACCATGGAACTGTGATTGGTCGTCATGAGGCGCGGCTGAAGACATTGTCGGAGGATTTAAGAACTCTTGTGTCCGCTCTGCAGACAGGACAGACGGGAGCAACGGCTACTACACCTGTGACGGTTCCTAACCCTCCACTCCCTACCAGCTCATCGTCTTCCTTCCCTCGGGAGCCTCATCTCCCGGCACCGGAGCGCTATGAGGGGCATCCTGGGAGGTGTCGTGGGTTCCTGCTCTTTGAGCTGCAGGCATCAACGTTTCCCACCGAGCGTTCCAGAGTAGCATCATCTCCTTGCTCTCAGGACGGGCTCTGGCCTGGGCCACGGCCATATAGGAGCAACAATCAGACATTTGTTTTAATTGGCAAAGCTTCAGCCAGGAGATTAACAGGTTTTTGATCACCCCATCAGTGGCAGGAATGCTGCCCAAAGATTCATTGAGTTGCGGCAGGGCAGCCGGAGCGTAGCTGATTACGCCATTGACTTTCGGATGCTCACCGCTGAGAGCGGTTGGAATACAGAGGCACTTCACTCAGCCTTTCTGAACAGACTCAGCGAGGTTCTCAAGGATGAACTGGCTTCCCGGGACAACCCTGACACTCTGGATGAGCTTATCGTTCTGGCCATTCAGATTGACAACCGGGTTCGGGAACGTTGTCGGGAGGGGACGGAGGAGTTACGTGTTGGTTCCAGTGTTTCGGGTTCTGCTGAGGGAGTCGATTCTTCGTTGGTTTGCACTGCCTTATGCTGCGTATGCTTGTCCTGTACCCCGTCAGTGTTCTCAATTCAGCTCTGGGCCTCCTTCATATGCTTAAGAGGAGTCTGCAATTGGGACGCACAAGACTGTCTGCTCTGGAGAGAAGGCGCAGGATTAACGAGCAACGTTGTCTTTACTGTGGACAGTCTGGACATTTCCGTGCCT
The DNA here is from genome assembly GCF_045679555.1 of Salvelinus alpinus. Lineage (NCBI taxonomy): Eukaryota > Metazoa > Chordata > Actinopteri > Salmoniformes > Salmonidae > Salvelinus > Salvelinus alpinus. The sequence continues at coordinate 35,630,286 of NC_092099.1, read as the reverse complement.
CCTGTCCCGAGCTGACGGGAAACGGGATGACTCGTCAGTAGATGGAAGAATACCGGCGAGTCAGATACAGTCTCCAGCTGCTGACATGGTACGCACCTTGCTTCCAGCCAACCTTAAGTGGGACAATGGTCAGTTTGACATTCCTGCTTTCATAGACTCTGGGGCTACCGGCTGTTTTCTAAATCACACGTTAGATCGCCAATAAGGGCTGCCTCTCACTAAACTGGACATTCCATTGTCGGTCACTGCGCTGGATGGTCAACCCCTAGGGTCTGGGGAAGGTGAAGCAATTCACCATGCCTATTCAGCTACGAGTTCTAGATTACCATGTGGAGCTTATACAGTTACATCTAGTGGAATCACCTGAGCTCCCCCTGGTTCTTGGACATCCGTGGCTTTCCACCCATAATCCTCAAATTGACTGGCCCTCTGGAAAAGTTCTGGAATGGAGTCCTGTTCCCCCGACTGGGGATGACAAGCCTGATCTTTACTGCGTACCTCGGGATTACTGGGATCTGGGTCAGGTCTTCAGCAAACGAAGGGCCAGCGAACTACCTCCTCACAGGTCCTACAATTGTGCCATTGACCTCCTGCCCTGCACCACTCCTCTGAGAGGAGAGATGTATTCTCTCTCAGGTCCAGAGACTGCAGCCATGAAAAGTTATCTTAAGGAGGCGCTGGCGGCTGATTTTTATTCGGCTGTCCACTTCACCTGCAGGAGCGGGTTTTTTCTTTGTTGGGAAGAAGGATGGGGGATTACGTCCCTGTATCGATTACTGGGGTTTAAATAACATTACCATCAAGAACCGTTACCCTCTTCCTCTTATGTTGTCAGCTTTTGAGAGACTCCAGGGAGCTACGGCTTTCTCAAAATTGTACGCATTCCGTAAATCCAATCTGGTGCGCATCAGACAGGGAGATGAGTGGAAGACAGCGTTCAACACCCCTAATGGACATTATTAGTACCGGATCATGCCGTTTGGACTTACTAATGCTTCCGCCATTTTCCAGGCCCTGGTTAATGATGTGCTGCGCGACTTCTTCGTGTTTGTGTACCTGGATGACATCCTCATCTCCTCCAGGTCCATGGTTGAACATGTCCAACATGTCCTTCAAAGACTTCTCTCTCATCACTTGTTCATGAAGGCCGAGAAGTGAGTTTCACGTTCTTCAAATATCCTTCCTAAGATACATCGTGTCTCAAGGCTGTGTAAGGATGGACTCCCAAAAGGTAGAAGCGGTGGTCAACTGGCTGCAGCCAAACACAGTCAAGCAAGACCAGTGATTTTGGGGTTTTGCTAATTTCTCCCAGAGATTTGTGAGTGACTTTTTAGTTCTGTGGCTGCGCAATGGTTCCATCATCCCCAGGTCGCTCATCCTCGCGCCGGTGTCCTGAGGTATAGAGACTGTAGTGAGGGAGGTGCATGGTAGGGAGGCAGTTCCAGACAGCTGTCAACCTAACAGACTTTTTGCCCCTATTGGGGCATGGTCCAAGGTACTTCAGTGGGCTCACTCGTCGTGTCTCATCTCTCATCAGGGAGGGCGGCGAATGCTAGAGTTTGAGGAGGAGGTTTTGGTGGACCTCGGCGGAGGCGGACACTGTATCCTTCACTATCTATTCTTTAATATCTATTGCATCTTTGCCACTCTGTCACTACTCATCCATATATTTTATACTTATGTATTCTTATCCCATTCCTTTACTAGATTGTGTGTATTTAGGTTTTGTTGTGGAATTGTTACATATTACCTGTTAGATACTGCTGCACTGTCGGATCTAGAAGCATAAGCATTTTGCTACTCTTGCAATAACATCTGCTAACCATGTGTATGTGACCAATAAAATCTGATTGGATTATATTGTAATGTCCTGACTAGATCATAAAGGAACAATTGTCCAGACAGAAGATTGAGTTTACGAATTTATGGTTTATTAACCCAACTTCACACAGGCTACTGTTTGGCCGTAGCCCACGCCAAATAAATGAAGGATACCCTATAAAACAACCATGACCTTCTCTTGTGAAGACCAGACGTAAGAGCGAGAACAATGGCTAATCCTGGTCTTAACTTCCAATGCTCCATCCTCCTGCCCAACCCCCCTCCACGCTACTCCGCCAACCACCAGGATGCCCGGCATCAGAACATTCCAGGCATTCCCGTGATTGGCAGACAGCAGGTTGATTGGCATGTCGGACCTGCGAACACTGGGTACTGGTAAGTACAACACAACCAACTAATAGCCTAACACCTAACACAGCTGTCTGTGCGGCATATACAATCGTATGTTCATTGAAAACAATGGCATCCGGTTTGCCGTCTACCGACGCCGTCTACCGCTTACCACATAAACGCAGCATTAGGCTTGCCAGTTTTGCTCCCTCAGTTGATTAATTAGCTACTTAAAACAGATTACAGGCCGTTTAACCAGTAAATGAAGCTTAGGTTATATTGGGCAGACACACTTGATGCTGATGGGACTGGATAGGTAGCCTATAAAGACTTTGGTGATGGCTCTAACTTACCTAGCTACCTAACTCTAGGACTTTTATATTATTCCCATCATACTGCTACCATTGGCTCCCATTTACAGCTTCATGAAATATTTGTAGATTGGTTTGTCAGGCATTTATGCTACTCTAAATGTCTACAGTTAACTTAGCTACATTACTTTTTGCCAGGAATTAAAAATGTTCAATGTGGAGTCGCTATGCCATCAGAACATGCAAGGCTTCTTCGGTGGCCTTTGCCCCCTAAAAAGATTCCCCCCATTGTGAAACCACTTCCTCCACCTATATTTTCAGGTAAGTTAAGTACCTTACCCTCATTGAGCATGTCTCATTGCATTTGATAACTGCAGAAATGAACTGCAGGAAGCATACAATTCGTATCCTTCTTAATCTAGGCCTATGTTTGATGCAACTGTTAAAAGTGTCATGGAATCTTGTGAACTCATTTGTATTTGTTTTCTCCAAGTACAATCATAGACTCATTGCCATCAACAGAGGGAAAAGGCTCTGAAGAACAGTGCCACAGAGGGGATGGAGTCGAGCTGCCATGTGCTTCCTCTTTGGGACTATGACCCTGCAGCCTTCAGAGTGGCCCCCACTCCCCTGACCTCAGTCCCAATGATGCTGATGCCTAAAATAATCGAGGGCTTCTCCTGTTAACCCCCATGTGTAACGGATGTGAAATGGCTAGCTAGTTAGCGGTGGTGCGCGCTAATAGCATTTCAATCGGTTACGTCACTCGCTTTGAGACCTTGAAGTAGTGGTTCCCCTTGCTCTGCGAGGGCCGCGGCTTTTGTGGAGCGATGAGTAACGATGCTTCGTGGGTGACTGTTGTTGATGTGTGCAGAGGGTCCCTGGTTCGCGCCCGGGTCGGGGCGAGGGGACGGACTAAAGTTATACTGTTACACATGCACCCTCCCTAAAATCCCCCTACACAACCGCCTCAAGACAGACCCCAGATGCATCCCTTCTCCCCCTACCTTTAGCTTCAATGATTTCCTGCGGGACCCTAATGGCGGCAGTGGGCACCAGTTGCTGGAGGGCCTGAAGAAAGTGGCCCTGTCTCGCTGCAACTACAGGAAGTTGGTTGGGTTCTTCCTAATGTAACTGCACCAAGGGCAGCGGGCTGAAGTGTCCAAGCAGCTGAAGTGTCCAAGTCCACTGAGAAAGTGCTAGAGGCAAAGACCAGAATCCCACAGAGGCAGATCATATGTGAAACACACTGTATATAATATGTTAAAAGATGACCTGCCATTGTAGTAGGCTAGAGTCCAGATTGTATTATTAAGTGAGTATTGTATGACAAGGCTGCTTGCTTTTGTAAGTTACAGTGGTGTACTGTTTCTTCATGCGTATTGTGTGTGTCTTAGTATTTGTTGTGTTATCTGATTAAAACTGACAGCATTGATCCGTATGGAGGTGCAGGCTCAGATGTGTCGGTGGAGCTGTCAGGGAGACGAGACCTGCAGGTCTGAGCAGAGGTCTGTGGAGATCTGGGTACCACCAGGGGAAAGACAATATGTTCAGAAGCAGGAAAACGTATACCCCCAGGCAAGAACATGTTTGCCTTCTCACTTACTATACCATAACCAACACTACATAAACAACCCTCTTAAAACACACTTTTTTAGTGGTGCCTTTCCTTATGGTGCTTTTTAGTCGTTCAGTTTTGATTTGTTATTGTTTTTTTTTCATGTTTGTTGTATTGTAAATATTTCAGTTTTTATTTTCCTGTGTAGCACATTACGTTGCATTCCTTGTCTGAAAGGTGCGGTATAAATAAAGCTTGATTTGATGAGTTTGTACCAAGCCAAGCTCAGAATTTCTTGTAGAAAATGAATCCACTTTTCATTTGAGCAGGAATGGAGGTAATCCTGAACTCTGAAGCCCAAGCACTTCCGGGACTTTCGGCAGACCCACTCCCTGTTCAGGCACTCTGGAGAGGCCATCAGCCCATCTGAGCTGGCCATACTCGACTGTCTGAAAGAGGGGGGCAAGGCATTCACCCTGAATGTGCTGTGTGTTGTTGACTGTATGTTTTTGTGGGTGTGTGTCCTTTGGCAATTATTTATATATTATTATTTATTCCTTATGCCTTTGTTGCCTTTGAGGCTTTGCAGCATAATTGAGAGAGTGACAGAAACACAAACATCCTTTGTTCGACCGACCTAACATTAAAAGGAAATAAAACGACTATCACTCAAATATAGCATAACAGGAAATAGAAGAGGAAATGTGAGCTAGAGCTTCTCTTTCTCTCTGAACCTTGACGGAGGGATTCACAGTGTGTTTCTCGGGCCCACATCATCGCCCTGCTTCCTGATCTAGCTCCTCTGGACCAGAACCTGCTGTATCTTAACCTGTCCTTTAATGACCTCACTATCTTCCCAGTGGAAGTGAGATTCCTTGTGAACTGAGACAAACCACAAGCATGTCATACCGAATTACGGGGGCTTATTTTAGAGCCTATTTATCTGAAAAGGGTCTTCTGAAAGCATGTCGCAAAATGGTACTGCAATTCCATGGCAAGACAACTTCCATGTCTCTGGGAAGTATGTATATAGCCAAATATGTATTTCCCCCACTCTCTTTAAACAGGTGTATGAGCTCACACAGTTGGAGGTGCTGAAGATGAGAGACTGCCCCATAGAGGAGATTCATACCGGCATCCACAGACTCACCAGGCTCAAGACCTTTATCATGTCCTTCTGCAAGAACACCTCCCTGCCATCTAAGTAAGAGCCACAATGGGGCGCTACAGTGTTGGGAACCTGTTATACACAGTGTTATAAACCTAACCTGCTGTCAGAAGTCTGTCAGTGTCCCAGATCTGAGTCCTGTGCTGTTTGTCCTACCTACAGACTATACCGGCTGCCCTCTCTGCAGTTTATAGATGTCTCCTACAACCTTCTCTCATCCCTAACCAATGGCATCAGAAAACTCAGGTACAGTCCAGCGAAGGCAGTAAGGTTGCAAAGACCATAATATAGAGCTTTTCCCAAGAGCTTACATTGTGTGGGGGTAACTCACCCATTTCAACACCTTTGTATAGTACCCACCTTGTGTTATTATTGTACCAGAACACCTCTGGCTGCAGGACTCTGGAGTACCTGAATGTGTAGGGGGACCCAGTTGCCTGGCCTGCCCTGTGGTGCCCTGCGCCTCTCCCTCACACAGCTCAGGATGTCCAACAACTACATGCACCCCTACTTCTGGAAGAGCTGCACCCGGAACTCCCTCCAAGAGCCGCAACACTCGGCCACTATGGCCCTTTCTCTCACAGACCCCTGCCTGCGCTATGCCAGCCTGCCCACTGAGGCACAGCTAGCCCTCAGCAGGTACACACAGCCCTGGTCAGATACAACTGATCAAGTACATTATAATAGCTAAAGGCCATGCTTTAAAGAGGTTAAAGGGGTGACTTGTGTCGTAGTGTGTGTGTGCGTGTTTTTTTGTGTTGCCAGGGTGAGTGTATGTGACTGCTGTAGGGGTTCTATGTACGGACCTGGACTCAAGGTGATCTGGCCGTGCTACAACATATTTGGACTACACAGGGTGCCCTTCATCTTATTTGCCTGCACCCCAGCCTGCTACTGGAACTTCAAGAACCAGACCAAGAGTCTCTCGAGTCTTCTGTATGGAGAAAAGACACAACTCACAATAGTGAACAACTAACATGACTATGAAGGAACCAATACTGTGGCTACTGTATCTTGGCCTGAATAGCCAAAGACCTCTATCGCTCATCTAAGTCATCAGCACTAATCTTGTGCTAAATTTGAACATTCCCAGTACTGGTGTCATTCTCTTTATGTAGCATTGAGTAGTTGTCTGAGTAGTTGTCTGAATAACATGTATCTTGCACAGCAAGTGTATGTGAACAGTCACACTATTATGGCACTTTTAATGTCTTTAAAATGTCCATCTGAATACTAGTTAGTTGTGTTCAACTGCATATTTTCAGTGGTGTAAAGTACTTAAATAACAATACTTGAAAATACTACTTTAGTAGTTTTCTGTACTTTACTTTACTATTTATATTTTTGACAACTTTTACTTTTACTTCACTACATTCCTAAAGAAAATGATATACTTTTTACTCCATACATTTTCCTTGACACCCAAAAGCCCTTGTTACATTTTGAATGCTTAGCAGGACTGGAAAATGGTCCAATTCACACACTCAAGAGAACATCCCTGTTCATCCTCTTATCTGGCGGACTCACTAAACACAAATGCTTCATTTGTAAATTATGTCTTGAGTGTTGGGGTGTGCCCCATGCTATCCGTGAATAAAAAAACAAGAAAATTGTGCCATCTGGTTTCCTTAATATAAGGAATTTGATTTATACTTGTACTTTTACTTTTGATACTTAAGTATATTTTAGCAATTACATTTACTTTGATACTAAGTATATTTAAAACCAAATACTTTTAGACTTTTACTCAAGTAGTATATTATTGGGTGACTTTCACTTTTACTTTAGTCATTTTCTAATAATAAGGTATCTTTACTTTTACTCAAGAATGACAATTGGGTACTTTTTCCACCAATGCATATTTTAGCCATCAAGCAGCGTGTAGCTTTAATTCTGACATCCTATGTAAACGACTAAATATGGACCAATCACATACACGCACCTCAAAAGACAGCGCTACAAATACTTCCGGTGTCAAAGTTTGTGTTGTCAAGATGGCTGGCCATGATCATCATCATCTGTCGCTGTGCTCATGCGACTTCATCAGGTAATAATGATTAAATAAATTATGTTGCTTTGTTTCTAACACCTGTCGTAGTAAATGCAGATCGTAGTTATCTTAACCTTACAGTTATTGCCAACAGAAACTGGCTATATGAAGAAAGAACAAGTGACAGTCATAGCTAGCTAGTAGCCATATCTATGACTAAGAAAATACATTTTAAAATCGGAGTTCATTGTATCGACATAACATTGTCAAATACTGGTGTTAAATTCATAGTTAGCTAGCTACTGAGAACCAGTCAGTCAGCCACCATGGTGTTATCGCTAGTAGTATAATTCTTCCTGTCTTTTAACAGATTAGTATGGGCCATGGTGCTGCCATGTGTGTGTCTGAACTTGGTGCTGACGCTGCTTGTTTCTACTGGCCATGGGTGTCCGAATGTGGCTACAGAGAAGTCAGAATAGGCAGGTTTACACTGTCTGAGCCTATTTTTAGATTTCAATGCATTCATAGAGTGCTCATGAGCTTCATAACCTGTGTTTTCCATTACTTCATCTCCTGATATGTTGAGATGTCTCTTCTGTGTCTTCCCACCTGTAGATACCCAAACATCTCTGTTGTGTACACCGGTGACCAAGGTGTCACGGGGGAATAGATTCTGGAGGGTGCCACGACAATGATTCAACATCAGGCTGTCTCGTCCAGTGACTTTCATATTCCTGAAGAACCGTCTCTTGCTTGAGGCTAGTTCCTACCCTCACTTTACCCTGCTGGGGCAGAGCATGGACACCATGTGCCTGGGCTGGGAAGCCCTCACATCCTTTATACCAGACCTCTTATTTGGACTTCATGGGCTATGCCTTCACTCTGCCTATCTTCCGCTACCTGGGAGGATGCAGGGTGGGCAGCTATGTGCACTTCCCCACTGTCAGTACTGACAATAACCTGCCCAGGGACTGCGGTTGAAAATTAGCCGGCTGGCTAAAACTGGCACTTTTACTGAAACGTTGATTAATGTGCACTGTCCCTGTAAAAAAAAAAAAAAAAAAAAAAAACTCAACATGCTTTCTGTGGTGAGAGGAACCCCAGGTCAGTACTGTTTATTTTAATTACATAAAGCATATTGATATTGTTATTAATTGTGATACTGAAGATAATGTGCTCTTTAATAGTGTGTCTTTGTTATAGGCCTAGTTATCAAATTGATTTTCCTCTGCAGTATTTGTAATCATCCACTCCCTCCTACAATCCCTACAGGTTCAACAATGCAGACTACATCTCTACTAATCCTGTCCTTAGTACGGTTAAGGTGATGTACTACTGTGCCTTCGCTCTGATCTACGGCCTAGCTGGCTCCTGCAGCGATGTCATCATGGTCAACTCAACCTGGACACTGGGCCACATCCCGGCTCTGTGGCGCATCCCCAGCCGCACAGGCATGGTCTACCTGCCCTGTGACGTCCGTTTCTTCATTGACATGCCATTGGAGGACGAGGTGAAACGGGAGATTATCAGAGACAGGAAGTGCCATTCGATAGTGTCCGTGGGTCAGTTCTGACCAGAAAGACTACCGGCTACAGAAAAGGGCATTTCAGAAGCTTCTGGAGAGGAAAGGGGCGGGCCCGGGAGGGCGGGAGTCTCAGACTGGTGTTGATTGGTTGCTGCCATAACCAGGAGGATGAGGATAGTGTTGATGCTAAGGGGTTGTGCCAGGAGCTGTGTGTGACTGACAGGGTAGAGTTTAAACTCAACGCTTCCTTTGAGGAGCTAAAGAGGGAGCTGATGGATGGCACCATTGGCGTGCACACTATGTGGAACGAGCATTTTGGCTTGGGTATTAATCTTATCTTTTAGACAAGTATTGTAAATGCCAAACTCGTGATCCCTGTCCCTACTCTGCCTCCTCTCTTCTGTCTCAGGTGTCGTAGAATGTATGGCTGCAGGGACTCCTGGTTCACAAGTCCGGCTACCCCAAGCTGGACATCGTGGTTCCCTACGAGGGTGGACAGACTGGCTTCCTGGCCGACAGCGAGGACAGCTACGCCACTGCCATGGAGACCATCCGGACCCTGTCGTTGGCGGCACGATGAAGATCCGGCGGAACTCCCGGCGGTCCGTACACCGTTTCTCAAACCATGAGTTCGACTCTAGCTTCCTGTCTTCCATGGAACCTCTGATGGGAACACAGCAGCGAAGAAGGAAGACCAATCACTCCCACCTCAGACTGAAGCCCCTCCCCTCTGCAGCACTCACAGGCCTGATTGGCCGAGAATGTTGTATCGCTGATGGTCTATCGGCGCTTTGCTGGCTTTATTAATAAGAATGCTTATCTTACCTGCTCTGTCTTGATAGAGTTACAGTGAAGTGATGTGGTGGACATTCTATTTATACATTTACACTCAAAAAGCATTTGATCCTGAATAGAGGTTTCTGTACTGGTTTCACCTGCGAAGAATGACCAAATATCATTGTGCTATTTTTATTTTTTTCTCCACCTTCTCTGTAAGGGACCATGGCTCAAATGTTACTGATTTAATGTGCAGAAAATTTACAAACAATGCTTTCTTTTGGAAAAGTACATGTATTCATGTCTGAATAAAAAAAATTCAACCTTGTTGTATTTTATTTGGATTTAGTCTTTAGAAGTTGTGCCATGTAACCACAATACTGAAACATTTTCAACACCCAAATACTTGTCTGCCTGCTTATGTTATACTGCTAACCTATGGCAAGAATAGGTAGCACCAAACTTTAACCTGCAGTTTAGAGAAATGTAAGACATGTCTACTAGGTTTAAGTTTGGGCCAAGTGATACCTATTCTTGCCACAGGTTTGCAGTGAAGGCTGCTGAGGTGAGGACGGCTCATAATAAAGGCTGCAGCGGCGCAAAACCATGTATTTGATACCAATCTACTCAAGCCCCTACCATGAGGACATCCTCCCCAATTAAGGTGCCACCAACCTCCTGTGACGGCTATATCCAAGAAAAAAATATGCAAGTTATGTTGCTGAAAATTATAAAGACGGCTTACTCAAACTTGCTGTTTTTTTGTAGAAAGGAATCCAATAACAAGGTCCTTGTCATCGTTTCACTTAAATCTAAATAATATGAAAACTAATTTTCTGTCTGTTGCTTCTTATTGGCCTCACAGTCCTCGTCTGAAACCTGAGTATCCCTTGGTTGCTCTGCCCGAGTCTCACACCCTGCAGCTTGAGTCTGAGAGGGTTTACCCTCTATGGAGGTGTAACCAGTGGGCTCTATCACAGGGTGTATTTGCTGGAGCTCTAGTTTCCTGACTAACTCTATTTCCCCCACTACTCCATCTGTTACAACCTTCTCTCCCTCTTTCACACTCTCTCCATCCTCCATTATAAAAAGGTTCATCATTGACTCTGCCACCTCCTCTCTCAGCTCATCTTCAGACTCCTCAAAGTTCCTGAGGAAGGAGAGATTGAGAAATGTCATAAAGGTTGGCCTAGTAACACAAGCACATTGTCAGCATCAAACCAGTGTCACACTCACGTGTCGTCATCATCCGACCTGGGCTCTAGACGCTCCTCGTCCATCTCCACATCTGAGTCTTTATTCTCCTCCGCTTTTTCCTTTGTTTCGGCTCCCTCTTTCTCCTGCTCCTTGGCGCGGTCTTTCTCAGTCAATGGTTCTAAGAGGGAAGGAGAAAGGTGTCTAATTGCTGTGCTCTTGTATTTGAGAATCCTAGACTTGGGAAGAATCTCAATTGCATACTCCTCTCTCCTCGCCTCCTTCTCAAAACCAAAAGCCAGAGGTCCCGTCCATGTGACTTTCTCCACCAATGGGTTTTGAGAAGGCGAGGAGAGAGGACGCGATGAGTATACAATCGAGATTCTCCCTATCAATCTAAAACCCTGGGGTCAAGTCTAAGAGGAGTCTGACCTGGCATTACGGAGTCCAGGGTGGAGGTTAGCTCAGCCTGGCCCAAAGCATGGAGCAGGGTGTTGGGGGGACCCTCTCCCCACTGTCTCCTCTCCCCTATTGCCTTCCCCTTGAGATCTGCAGCGTCACCTGGGGGAAGGAAGAGAGTACAGTACTGACCCTGCTGAACACTGACACTAAGGGAAGATCTTAATTGGTTTTTTTAAACTCCTGCGTCCTCTCTTGAGGAGAGGCGGCAAGGAGAGGGAAAGTGGACAAAAATGCACTTGTATGAAGTTAGACTCTCCTTCTCCAATCACATGTCATCAGGCAAATTCCATATACAGGGTGAAATTCCAAAATAAATGTGTACATTTGTAAAACTATTTAAGTTAGTTGTTCAAGACATTTTATAGATTAAAGGATAAGTAGCGTATAGTTTTTAAATGTTTAAGTTTTCCTCCTGCAAGAAAACAACAGCTGATTTAAAGGGGGTGTGGCGGATTAAAAAACACATCCGCACTTGCCGCTGGGAGGATACTCTTGTGGATCCTTTGGCGAAGTAGGTAATTGAGGAGGGTAGCATACTCCTCGGTTCGCCTACTAACGAATTGACACTCTCCTTGACCACTTATCGGTTTCTGGAACACGAAGGACAGAGGAGGTATTGGTCCTGGCCGCTTCAAAACCCATTGGAGGACCGTTGGCTTTCTCATCCAATGGGTTTTGAGAAGGAGGCAAGGAGAGAGGACGCGAGGAGTATGCAATTCAGATTCTTCCATTGTGTCCCTTCCACTCACCCAGTTCAGGCACAGCCATGGTGGTACACACTGATGACACGTCCATCTCAGCCAGGGCATCCAGTAGGGTCTGTGGTGCTGCCTGGCCCCACCCCTTCCTCACCTCAGACCTGGGGGTGCCTTCATCCTGCCCTGCCCCCAATCCTGCCCCGGACCAATCCCTGTGCCTCAGGTCCTCCCCTGCCTGGAAGCTCAGGGTCTGGTTCAGTGGGTCCACCTCACTCACAGACAGACAGACAGACAGACAGACAGACAGACAGACAGACAGACAGACAGACAGACAGACAGACAGACAGACACACAGACAGACACACAGACAGACACAGACACACACACCGGGTAAACGGTGAGATGCTTGAGAGCCCCACCATTGTCCTAAGTGAAGTCACACACCACGTTGAAATGAACATGAATACTCACTTAGGCAACATGGTAACATGTAATCTTTTACCTCTTTCTCGTCTTCCTTTTTGTCCTCCTCTATTCTCTCCTCATCCCTCTTCTCCTCTTTTTCTTTGTCTTCATCCTCTTGAATCCTTTCGTCATTTAACTTGATCTCAAACATGATAGCTTTCTTGTCTTTGTGCTTCTTCTGTAGCTCTCTCCTCTCCAGTCTGTTCTCCTGCCTGATCTGTCTCAGGGCCCCTTCAATGTCCTAAATGTTGCAGATAGAAATGTAAGATACAGGCCTGAAATTATTATTTCTTGTGAGAGACTTCTATTTAACACAATCCATTTCTATGTGAACGTTCGCAATAAGCCCCTGGTCTTACCTGGTCAGGTTGGGGTCTGTCTCTGTCCTGGTCTCCACTATGTGTTGGTGGCTCTATGTGTCTAGGCTTCTCTACCAGGTATGTGCCTGGTTTCACTTGTGGCTGGGGCTGAAAAGATATGTCTGTTCTGTTAATATCAATGTCATTATATAGACTTAAATTCTGGAAAAATCTGTGTTTGGTACAGTGAGAATGGTATTAGAAACGTGCAGTGGTGTTATGCAGATAGCACGTGTTTGTGATAAAGAATGGTAGGGCATAGGGAATGACAGAGAAACCTTTATGTCAATATGTTGTTGTGTTTACCTCAGCATCAGCTCTCATTCTGATATCTCTCATCTCATTATAATATTGCTGTCTGATGTGCTGCAACTTCCGTAGATACTCCTATACATATAGACATGAACCTGAATGTTTGACAAATAAACAATAAATCACGTATTCACTTTTCTGCACCTTCTCCTGCCGTTCCGTCTTACCTGCTGCCCATCCTGCCTCCTGTCGTGAGGTGTGGGTGGATGTGCAGGTCGCCCTGCCCCCTGGTCCTGCTCAGGCTGTCTGTAACGCTCAGTGTCTGCTGTGGAGGGCCGCAGGCCCTGGGGGTGAAAAAAGGAAGGGCCAGGGTTCATATTTACAGATATTACAGTTACAATACATCAGCAGCATATCCAGTTTTTCTAGTATTTAACAGCCAGCTGTTTGCTGGCTTCTGTTTCAGCATAATACAGCCTGAGACCCACCAGCTGTTTCTCTGCCCTCAGCTTGTACTGGTTGGCCTCCTGTCTCCTCTGGCGGTATTCATCATGAGCAGCAGCCACCCTGAAGGCCGAACACACACAAATTAACCAACGCCTGCAAACCCTGTATCTCGCAAGGACCAGGTTTGAAGAACACTTCATTATTCTATAATTATGGTTATGCTTGACTGAACACTCACAATTGATAAGGTTCTGGGTGATTCTCTCTGTCATCATAGCGCTCCACAGGTCTCTCCTGAACCACCGGAGGATGACAGGAGGGAAGAGGAGGACGAGGAGGTAGAGGAGAGTATCTCCTCTGGATGGCGTCCAGCTGGGCATAGTGGTGGTCGTAAGGGTTGACTTCAGCCTGACCGTCCCACCTGGGGTTCTGTTGACCGTATTGTCTGGCCACTGGAACCCTAATCTGTGCTGCTCGTGGATGAAACGGCTGATGAACAAAAACATAAACCCAAAAGATGGAACAAGATAAAATGGAATTTCAGTGGTACAGTTCTAGGAACATGCTTTCATGTTGTAGCTGTTATACAGTAGTAGGCTACTGTAGGAGTAACTGATATAGTTGATCTTTAGACAGGTGAGTTACTTTGTGCTGTGGCATGACTCTGGTAGGGGGTTTCCAATCTGGTTTGGGGGGCGGTTTCTTCACCGAGGGCCCAGGCTTCGACCGAGGAGGAGGCCTCTCTGAGACTCTGGCTTTGGGGACTATTTCTGGACCCAACAGAGGATGAATTAAAAAGGAGATACATACAGTATGCAGCTAACAGATAGGAGGTAAATCATTGTGATGAAATATCACAAGCTACAGGACTGTTTTGCTATCACAGACTGGAATGTGTTCCGGGATTCCCCCGATGGCATTGAGTACACCACATCAGTCACTGGCTTCATCAATAAGTGCATCGATGACGTCGTCCCCACAGTGACCGTACGTACATACCCCAACCAGAAGCCATGGGTTACAGGCAATATCCGAACTGAGCTAAAGGGTAGAGCTGCCGCTTTCAAGGAGCGGGACTCTAACCCGGAAGCCTATAAGAAATCCTGCTATGCCCTCCGACGACCCATTAAGCAGGCAAAGCGTCAATACAGGACTAAGATTGAATCGTACTACACTGGCTCCAATTCTCGTCGGATGTGGTAGGGCTTGCTAAACCATTACAGACTACAAAGAGAAGCACAGCCGCGGGCTTCCCAGTGACACGATCCTACCAGAAGAGTTAAATTACTTTTATGCTCGCTTCGAGGCAAGTAACACCGTGTGATCACTCTCTCTGTAGCCAATGTGAGGAAGACCTTTAAACAGGTCAACATCCACAAGGCCGCAGGGCCAGACGGATTACCAGGATGTGTACTCCCAGCATGCGCTGACTAACTGGCAAGTGCCTTCACTAACATTTTCAACCTGTCCCTGACTGAGTCTGTAATACCAACATGTTTCAAGCAGACCACCATAGTCCCTGTGCTCAAGAACACTAAGGCAACCTGCCTAAATGAATACCGACAGGTAGCACTCAAGTCTGTAGCCATGAAGTGCTTTGAAAGGCTGTTCATGGCTAACATCAACACCATTATCCCATTATCCCAGAAACCCTAGACCCACTCCAATTTGCATACCGCCCCAACAGATCCACAGATGATGCAATCTCTATTGCACTCAACACTGCCCTTCCCCACCTGAACAAAAGCAACACCTATGTGAGGTAGCTATTCATTGACTACAGATCAGCGTTCAACACCATAGTGCCCTCAAAGCTCATCACTAAGCTAAGGACCCTGGGACTAAACATCTCCCTCTGCAACTGGATCCTAGACTTCCTGACGGGCTGCCCCCAGGTGGTAAGGGTAGGTAACAACACATCCACCACGCTGATACTCAACACGGGGGCCCCTCAGGGGGGCATGGTCAGTCCCCTCCTGTACTCCCTGTTCACTTGTGACTGCATGGCCAGGCACGACTCCAACACCATCATCAAGTTTGCCGATGACACAACAGTTGTAGGCCTGATCACCGACAATGATGAAACAGCCTATAGGGAGGAGGTCAGAGACCTGGCCGTGTGGTGCCAAGACAACAACCTCTCCCTCAACGTAATCAAGACAAAGGAGATGATTGTGGACTACAGGAAAAGGAGGACAAAGCACACTCCCATTCTCATCGACAGGGCTGTATTGGAGCAGGATGAGAGATTCAAGTTCCTTGGTGTCCACATCACCAACAAACTATCATGGTCCAAACACACTAAGACAGTCACGACAAAACCTCAGCAGACTGAGAAGATTCGGCATGGGTCCTCAGATCCTCAAAAGGTTCTACAGCTGCACCATCGAGAGCATCCTGACTGGTTGCATCACTGCCTGGTATGACAACTGCTCGGCCTCCGACCGCAAAGCACTACAGAGGGAAGTACATACGGCCCAGTACATCTCTGGTGCCAAGCTTCCTGCCATCCAGGACCTCTATACCAGGCGGTGTCTGAGGAAGGCCCATAAAAATGGTCAAAGACTCCAACCACCCTAGTCATAGACTGTTCTCTCTGCTACCGCACGGCAAGCGGTACCGGAGCGCCAAATCTAGATCAAAAAGGCTTCTAAACAGCTTCTACCCCCAAGCCATAAGACTCCTGAACAGCTAATCAAAGGGCTACCCAGACCCCTTTTTTACGCTGCTGCTACTCTCTGGTTATTATCTATGCATATTCACTTTACCTACATGTACATATTACCTCAATTACCTCGACCATCCGGTGCCCCCGCACATTGACTCTGTACCGGTACCCCCTGTATATACAGTTGAAGTCGGAAGTTTACATACACATTTACATTTACATTTAAGTCATTTAGCAGACGCTCTTATCCAGAGCGACTTACAAATTGGTGCATTCACCTTAGCCAAATACACCTTAGCCAAATACATTTAAACTCAGTTTTTCACAATTCCTGACATTTAATCCTAGTAAAGATTCCTTGTCTTAGGTCAGTTAGGATCACCGCTTTATTTTAAGAATGTGAAATGCCAGAATAATAGTAGAGAAAATGATTTATTTCAGCTTTTATTTCTTTCATCACATTCCCAGTGGGTCAGAAGTTTACATACACTCAATTAATATTTGGTAGCATTGCCTTTAAATTGTTTAACTTGGGTCAAACATTTTGGGTAGCCTTCCACAAACTTAGCACAATAAGTTATGTGAATTTTGGCCCATTCCTCCTGACAGAGCTGGTGTAACTGAGTCAGGTTTGTAGGCCTCCTTGCTCGCACACACTTTTTCAGTTCTGCCCACAAATTTTCTATGGGATTGAGGTCAGGGCTTTGTGATGGCCACTCCAATACCTTGACTTTGTTGTACTTAAGCCATTTTGCCACAACTTTGGAAGTATCCTTGGGGTCATTGTCCATTTGGAAGACCCATTTGCGACCAAGCTTTAACTTCCTGACTGAGGTCTTGAGATGTTGCTTCAATATATCCACATAATTGTCCTCCCTCATGCCGCCATCTATTTTGTGAAGTGCACCAGTCCCTCCTGCAGCAAAGCACCCCCACAACATGATGCTGCCACCCTCGTGCTTCATGGTTGGGATGGTGTTTTTCGGCTTTCAAGCCTCCCCCTTTTTCCTCCAAACATAATGATGGTCATTATGACCAAACAGTTCTATTTTTGTTTCATCAGACCAAAAAGTACAATCTTTGTCCCCATGTGCAGTTGCAAACCGTAGTCTGGCTTTTTTTATGGCGGTTTTGGAGCAGGGGCTTCTTCCATGCTGAGCGGTCTTTCAGGTTATGTTGATATAGGACTCGTTTTACTGTGGATATCGATAATTTTGTACCTGTTTTCTCCAGCATCTTCACAAGGTCCTTTCCTGTTGTTCTGGGATTGATTTGCACTTTTCGCACCAAAGTGCGTTCATCTCTAGGAGAGAGAACGCGTCTTCTTCCTAAGCGGTATGACGGTTGCGTGGTCCCATGGTGTTTATACTTCCGTACTATTGTTTGTACAGATGAGCATGGTACCTTCAGGCATTTGGAGAAAAAAATTCTGAGGTCTTGGCTGATTTCTTTTGATTTTCCCATGATGTCAAGCAAAGAGGCACTGAGTTTGAAGGTAGGCCTTGAAATACATCCACAGGTACACCTCCAATTGACTCAAATGATGTCAATTAGCCTATCAGAAGCTTCTAAAGCCATGACATAATTTTCTGGAATTTTCCAAGCTGTTTAAAGGCACAGTCAACTTAGTGTATGTAAACTTCTGATTCACTGGAATTGTGATACATGTGAAATAATCTGTCTGTAAACAATTGTTGTAAAAATGACTTGTGTCATGCACAAAGTAGATGTCCTAACCGACTTGCCAAAACTATATTTTGTTAACAAGAAATGTGTGGAGTGGTTGAAAAACATAGTTTTAATGACTCCAACCTAAGTGTATGTAAACTTCCGACTTCAACTGTAGGCTCGCAATTATTATTTTACTGCTGCTGTTTGATTAATTGTTACTTTTGTTTTTTATTTTCAATTTTTTACTTAACACTTACTTTCTTAAAATCTTCTTAAAGCATTGTTGGTTAAGGGCTATTCAGTAAGCATTTCACTGTAAGGTGTTGTATTCGGCGCATGTGACAAATAAAATTTGATTTGATTTGACATTGTGATGTTGAGTTGGCATACCCAGACAAGCCAATGTTGCTATAATGGTACCATAACAATACAGGTGCCAGAATTGACGTCAGCACTGGCATGCTTCCTAATAGAATGACAACATCTATTGCCATTCACCAGATGATTGTACTCTGAGAATGAGAGACACGGCTGACGTCAGTTACATTTCATGCCCAGGAATCTTTGAACTGTGCTCACAGTTCAGTTCTGTGCAACTGGTTTTGAGGCCAAGAGTTTTAGTGAATGTATTCTGATGACGATGAACAGATATTGGAGAGAATGCTATGACCCTAACCACCAGGTGGTGTAACTGACAACATTTCATCACAGCTACTGTGAAGCCAAGCCTATGAGCCAAGCCTATTTAAGTAGGAAACTTTGTTGTTGGGTAATGTGTGGCTGAAACCATTCTGAGAAAAGCTAATGATTATGTTAAGGGGATGTTTGGACTCAGACAGAAATACAGCAATACAATCTTTTCGCTTATGTCCCTTAAGCGTGTGTACCGGTGATCTGTACTGGTGCGGCCCGCACTCTAGGCAGTGGGCCTGCAGCTCTCTTTCTGTGCAGCACTGTGTGGCTGAATTCCTCCTCAATGACCTAGAAACACCCAGAACAGAGTAAGGAAACAGCACAGGACATCCTGAAGTTAACACAATAATACAATAACACACACACACTGTACATGTTTGTTTTACTATCCTTGTGGGGACCAAACAATTGATTCCCATTCAAAATCCTATTTTCCCTAGTCCTTAACCTAACCTTAACCCCAAACCCTTAACTCCTAACCCTAATTGTAACCCTAATTGTAACCTTAACCATAAACCTAACCCCTAAGGCTAAAATATGTTTTCTTGAGGGGACTGGCATAATGTTCCTTGTTTTATTATCCTTGTGAGGAATTCTGGTCCCCACAAGGATAGTAAAACCAAAAACACACACACACAAACATGCAAGCTAATAATATCTGTTCTTGACAAGAAGTCACAAGACTTCTACAAAGTGTGAGTAGTTAGGACATTTGGGTTGTGCAAGTTTTGTTTAACTGTTTCAACCCCAAAAGATTTCAATGTTAATTTCTGTAAACAGAAAGTCACCCCTTTGTTTATAATTATCTAAGCCTAAGGGGGAACGTATAGAAAGGTTACCGGCCGAGCCTCCAGTCCCTTTCTTGGTACCCTAGTAGTTACCTGGGGGTCCAGGTGTTTGCTGATGTGTTTCACCAGGAAGGGCCGTTTGAGGACAGAGTTGACGGAGGGCCGGTCTCGCGGGCTGACCTTGAACAGCTGAGTGACCAGCAGGCGCAGGTCGTAGGAGTAGCGGGTGGAGACTGGGTTATAGCGCCCCCTACAGATCTTCACTACCAGCTGCCTCAGGCTGTTGCCCTCAAACTGCAGGTGGAGAGAAATACTATTGAGATAGTGAATTGAATTGCATGTGCATATGTGTGTGCATTCGTGTGTTTGTAGCAGTGCTTACTGGATGTCTGAGGGTGCAGAGCTCATACAGGACACAGCCCAGAGACCATATATCCCTGAGGAACAGAGAGAACCAGTCAAAGATTGTTGTTAATTATAAGAGCAATCATTATAAAATGCACAAGGATACTTTGCAACTGTGGTAATGGTGGATGGCAGTTACTGATATATATGATGAGCTAATAGAGGGGAAATGACACATAAATGACAGTGAAACTCAGGGAGCGCCCTCTCTATCCCAGCTAGTGTCAAAACAGCCCAGTTCTAGAAAGCAGAACAATAGCTGCCTAGACAAAGTGTGTATGTGTATGTGCGCCTATTAATGGAGGGAGGACACCCATTTCAGACTAGCCAGAATGAGAGTATGATGGAAAATATTGTGGCGTTGTTGCAGCCACATGGCTGATTGATCAGGCAGCTAGCTAATGCTCTACAGTCCTGTCTGCTTGCTTCACTGTTTACACAAACACACAAGTTCCAACACGAAATACGTTATGTCACACAATGTTTTGATTGTTCAGATGGAGCAAGGTGTTTGCAACACAACAGTTATGTCCATATACTGAATAAATGTGTTAACTTCTCCCCACAGTCAGTCAGTGTCTCATCAGGTAACATATCACCATATTAGACACCGCCGACATATGTTATTGGTAGAAAGTAACACAGGGTCTATTTTTGGGTTGTCTAAACTCATAACAGCATAACAGGAAATCTTGTGGGTGTGCTAGGTAGAGTTACAGTAGCTAATTTCACCAAAACACAACACTGACATTTTGGCTTTTACTTTTGCAGGCCAAGACACTGGATGAATCAACGTTGTTTCCACATCATTTCAACCCAAAAAAGCTATGTGATGACAAACTAACTGGATTTCATATTTTTTTCACCCAATTTTTTACCTAAATCCAACAGCATGGTGATTTTTTGTTGTTGATTTCATGTTGAATTCATGTTAGTTGACAACTCCAACAAATGTAAATCAAAACTAGACGTTGAACTGACGTCTGTGTCCAGTGGGAGGCTGTGTGTGAATAAGAGAGAAAGACATCGATAGATAGAGTGAGAGAGAGAGAGTAATAAAAAGAAGGGAGGATAATATGGTACATACGTTTTGTTATTGTACGGTCTGTTGTCACAGATCTCAGGAGACAGGTAATATGGCGTCCCAACACAGGTCCTGGCAAGCTCCATGGTACTAGCCAATCACATTCATCAGAACATAAATATACATGAGTGGTAATACACAATGTAACAGTATGGTTGGGGTAATGTGGAATGTTAATAACATGGTTGGAACATGTCCTAGCTCTCTGTAATCAGCAGCTGTTATGGAGAAAATACCAGTAGTCTCTTTCCTGGCTGTGAGTCTTCTGCCACTATCATAGAAACTCACTTGTTTAACATTCTTGCAATGCCAAAGTCTCCCAGCTTGGCTTTCATCCCCTTCTTGGTAAGGAATATATTCTAGAGGAAAGCAATACAAAAACAAAACAATGATCAGAGTAGATCAAGTTGTTATAAGTGGTACCTGTGCTTTGATATCTATGTGGCTTTTGTCTGACTATGACAGCTGTTTAATACCTGTGCTTTGATGTCTCTGTGCAAAACCTTCCTGTCATGGATGTGCTTCAGTCCCAAACAGATCTGTACAAACCAATCCACTATCTGAGTGGGAACAAAATAGTTTACATGAGTCTTTCCTTGAACCCTGTGTGTGTGTGTGTGTGTGTGTGTGTGTGTGTGTGTGTGTGTGTGTGTGTGTGTGTGTGTGTGTGTGTCTCAGTGGAGTACAGCTCATAATAATGTCTGGTATGGCGCTAATGGAACGGCATCCAACACATGGAAACCATGTGTTTGATGTATTTGATACAATTCCACTCATTCCGCTCCAGCCATTATCATGAGCCAGTCCTCCCCAATTAAGGTGCCACCAACCTCCTGTGGTGTGTGTGTGTCTGTACCTGCTCCTCAGTAAACATAACCCCTCTTTGCATACTGATCTTCTTCATCAGATCTCCTCCATCACAGTACTCCATCACTATGTAAAGTTTAGTGCTCTCTGTTTCAGACAGGATAAACTGATCAACATCACACACAAGCAAGCACGTACGCATGTATACACACACACACACACACACACACACACACACACACACAGACAGACATATTGACTGAATACAAACCCTGAAATGATTTGAAAAAGGTGACGATATTTGGATGCTTCATCTTTGCAAGCAGAATTACTTCCTTTTTGGATGCTTCCTTTTCCATAGGTGACATCTATGAATGACATTGCAACAAAAAAGGGGATGGAAATTCTCATAACAAATTTCTGGCCTACTGGTTAAAACAATGCAGTCGGTTGTGTAGAGGCTTGGTTATGATTTGATGAGCATCACAGATAAGTCTATGGTTGGTACCTTTCTGAGGTTGATCTCTTTGACCACGCACTGGCTCTCACCACCCCAGTCTCTGTCCCTGTCCAGGGCCAAGAAGGCCTTCCCAAATGCCCCCTCTCCAATCTGATGGACCACCTCATACTGGTTCATAACACCACACCTGAGGAAACAGTGGGAGAAACTTAGGGGTTTTGAAAACACACAGCTATCGTCATACATTTACAAATCATCCTTGTGTGTTCTCAGAAAATGAGACCTCTAAGTGCATGAACTTGTATAATGCAATTTCACACACACGAGAATGGTTTGGATTTCATATGCTTAATTCACCACGACACATTTATTTATAGCAAGACGTGATGGCGGGTGATAGCACTATTCCTGTCATTGGTTGGGGATAGGATGGATCAGATGATACCCACAAAATCAGCTGCCAAAACGCCAGGACAGCACGAGCCCGTTACCATGGCGATAGATACACAGAGCCGATGTGCTAGCTTGTCTGCTAGCTAGTTTACTAACCTTCTTTGGTGTAATATTGGTGCTTTACTTTACATTAAAAACAAACAAACAAAAGTGGTACTTACCAAGACGACACGTTCCCTTTCAAATGTACATTTGTGGGAACACTATGTGGTGATGTGTGTTTTTCAACAGAGTTAAATCTAACCGGAAAAGTATGTTGACACTGATGGCAGGATGCACAAAAAAGCTAAGTACTCTGGGACTTGTAGGCAATGTCTTCAATACAATTGTCTACCTGGAGCCAAATACTGGGAGTGTCATATTTCAAAGGCTAATTATTAGAGAGAGAGATTTTATGGCAATGTTTGTTACACTTCTTTCAATGGAATATTCTGGCAATGCTGAATCAAATGTTTAGCACTGAGCAAAATAACCAACACCGAAAGCACACTTCATTGAGATGGATTAGGTAACAGGAGCCATCTAAACTAGTGGTGTCAAGAGCCTGAAATGTATCATACATATATCCTCAGTGCATTCAGTTATTATTACACTTTTAATGAGGGACAAATGTGTTCCAATGAAATGGTCGACACCACATTATAAATATCAATACATACCATGATGACATGGTTATGCATCAATGATTGATGGAATGTATATTAATAATGCAATTCTATCTTTAATTTATCTTTGACTGGTAATCTGATATGGGTTTGCGGCAAGTGCAAAGACAAGTCACTTTTTAAAACTTGGTATGGCAGCTGAATTTTTTGGCTTATTCAAGGCCCAGGGATCATATGGCTGTTACAAGATTAGCCTATATCACACCCAAAGTTGAAATGCAAGGGAGTGTGTTTGTGCTCCAGACCAGTCAGTGGATAAGGTGCAGCTGGACCAACTAATGCCAATGTAAGTTATACCCTATAGCCCAGGCCTGCGAGCAGAAACACAGGACACCAGCTAGCCATAAGGCCTCTACTGTATGTGGGATCAGTGACTCTTTACGAGGCATCAGACTCATAGCACTCCATGTAATCCCCTGCATTACCAGCATCTCTGTGGTCTGTCAACAGAGCTGAGCTCTCCCACAGGGTCAGTGGATGGCCAGCCCTCTGTGTGCAAATACGATTCACAGATTCCTCCTCTAACTGGGAGCAATGTTCCCACGATGCAAACATGGAAACACGTACAGCCCGAAATACACACATGCACATCACTTTAGATTCTAACCTGTACTGTATCTTTTCTTAACAAAAATGAAGTCATACTGATATGTCTCTTAGATATTTTGAACTTCAATCTATTTGATGCGATCCTTATGAATACACAAGCCACAAGACTTGACCAGGCTTCCTGTCCCTAACCTGTGTCAGTGCAGTGGCCCACATATATAAGAGCTATTCAATCATTCATCCTTTCTGGTGTGAAGTGACAGCAACCATTCAAGAACATCAGGCAACAGAATTCAAAGAACATATCCCACGAATCAGTGACTCAGCACAGGCCTCATAAATTTATGACAGGAAGTCTTCCTACTCTGGGCTGACAGCCTTATTGATCGCTGGCATCTCCCTCCTCACAGAGGGAACTAGCTTACGACAGGAGTCTAACGACTGCTATATCGGTCTCTTCTTGTCGCCTGTCTACGTGTTCCCCTGCCATCTGTGTGTGTTTAGAACAGGGTGACAGAGAAAGCAGGATGTTCTTGAGATGGGAGTGTAAGTCACAGAATTTTGATAATTCTGAGAAATTAAAAAAGATTGTCCCAAATGGACTAACTAAAATTAGAGAAAGTAAGGATTGGTTATTCAAAACAATATCAAAAAGGTGCTCACAAAAGCATATGTACTCTACATGCTGTAGAAAAATCCATAGGACCCTCATCACCTTGAGTACGTCGGTGTGAAGGTGAACACGCAGAACCCATCTGGCATCTCTCCCATGATACCCTTCTGCAAGGTCCAACTCATTAGGATCTTAATCAGAGATATTTCCACTATGATCATATTACAGGGCTTATAGTTATAATACACGTCAATTGATAGCTATCAGAGATGAGACATACTGCTATGGGAGCAAACGTAAGCAAATGCAGTCACACAAAATAAACAGCATACAGTGAACAGGATCCAATGACAACAGAGGCGAAGCCAGCATGACTACATTCAAACAAGTGACAAATGTGTTCACATGAATAGGGCTGACATAAGGACAGGAATGGATGAGGTTGCCAAATGTAAAAGAATGAACATGTGTATTAAAAGGAAAGCATCTATACTTTTACAGTGCATTCGGAAAGTATTCAGTCGTCTTGATTTTTCAACATTGTTATGTTACAGCCTTATTCTAAAATGGATTAAATTGTTTTTTTTCTCACCCTCATCAATCTACACACAACACCCCATAACAACAAAGCAAAAACAGGTTTTTAGAAATGTTTGCAAATTTATACAAAAATATTGAAACTGAAATAATACATTTACATAAGTATTCAGACCCTTTGTTGAAGCACCTTTGGCAGCGATTACAGCGTCAAATCTTCTAGGTTATGAAGCTACAAGCTTGGCACACCTGTATTTGGGGAGTTTCTCCCATTCTTCTTTGCAGATCCTCTCAAGCTCTGTCAGGTTGGATGGGGAGCATCGCTTTACAGCTATTTTCAGGTCTCTCCAGAGATGTTCGATCGGGTTCAAGTCTGGCCTCTGAAGGACATTCAGAAGTTTGTCCTGAAGCCACTCCTGCGTTGTCTTGGCTGGGATGGTGCCAGGTTTCCTCCAGACGTGACGCTTGGCATTCAGGCCAAAGAGTTCAATCTTGGTTTCATCAGACCAGATAATCTTGTTTCTTATGGTCAGAGTCCTTTAGGTGCCTTTTGGCAAACTCCAAGCGGGCTGTCACATGCCTTTTATTGAGTGGCTTCCGTCTGGCCACTCTACCACAGAGGCCTGATTGGTGGAGTGCTGCAGAGATGGTTGTCCTTCTGGAAGGTTCTCCCATCACCACAGAGGAACTCTGGAGCTCTGTCAGAGTGACCATCAGGTTCTTGGTCAAACTTGGTTCTCCCCCGATTGCTCGGTTTGGTCGGGTGGCCAGCTCTAGGAAGTCTTCGTGGTTCCACTCAAGAATGATGGAGGCCAATGTGTTCTTGGGGACTGTCAATGCTGCATAATTGTTTTGGTACCCTTCCTACAATCCTGTCTCGGAGCTATACGGACAATTCCTTCGACCTCCTGGCTTGGTTTTTGCTCTGACATACACTGTCAACTGTGGGACCTTGTGTAGACAGGTGTGTGCTTTCCAAATGATGTCTAATAAATAGAATTTACCACAGGTGGACTCCAATTAAGTTGTAGAAATATCAAGGAGGATCAATGGAAACAGAATGCACCTGAGCTCAATTTCGAGTCTCATAGACAGTGGTGGAACAGCGGAGTCAATCACCACCTTCCGGAGACACCTGAAACCCCACCTCTTTAAGGAATACCTAGGATAGGATAAAGTAATCCTTCTCACTCCCCCCCCCCTTAAAAGATTTAGATGCACTATTGTAAAGTGGCCGTTCCACTGGATGTCATAAGGTGAATGCACCAATTTGTAAGTCGCTCTGGATAAGAGCGTCTGCTAAATGACTTAAATGTAAATGTAAATGTGGAAAAAGTATCCAATTGTCATAAAAGTGAAGATACCTTAACAGAAAATGACTCAAGTAAAAGTCATCCAGTAAAATTCTACTTGAGTAAGTCTAAAAGTATTTGGTTTAAAATATGCATACGCCACTCGGGGGTGGGGGGGTGCTCCCGAGTGGTGCAAGGCACTGCATCTCAGTGCTAGAGGCATCACTACAGACCCTGGTTCAATTCCAGGCTGCATCACAACCGGCCGTGATTGGGAGTCCCATAGGACGGCGCACAATTGGCTCAGCGTCGTCCGGGTTAGGGTTTGGCCAGGGTAGGCCGTCATTGTAAATAAGAATTTGTGCTTAACGGACTTGCCTAGTTAAATAAAGGTTAAATTAAAAACTCCATGTAATCCCCTGTATGACCAGCATCTATGTGTAGTCTGTCAGAGTAAAATGTGGCATTAAGGAACACACTGGCCACACTACAATATCCGTATTACTGGTTTAAGATTTATTGTGGTGTTGGTCATATCTTTACAGAGGTTATATACAAATTAGTACGAGTGATAAAAAAAAAAAAAAAGTACATTTGGAGAAAGAAACATTCACTAAAAACAATTGTGAAAAAAAGATAGCGTGTATGTTTTACTTTGCTGTATAAGAATGAATGCATTCCTGATTAGAATTCTTTTGATAATTGTCTTGGTTTTGATTTATTCTTAAAGCTAGATGAAAGAAAACATGTATCCACACTCTTATCTTATGTTTTACAGTTAAGAAATCATATTTGCAGTATATTAAGTTACAGCAGACAATTAAAATATAAAACCTAGAAAACTCCTTGGAATAGTCCCTTCTAAAACCAGGTTCAGTGGTACAAAAGTATCAATTTGCCATGCCTTTGAACATTTTCATTTCTGTACTAAAAAATACAATTAGATTCTGTTTCATTAAGTCTATACCATACATGTTCTGCATCAATTCAACCCTTAAATCACAGTTTTAGATTATTCAAGTAATCTAAACATTTGACAAGCTAGCAGTCCCGCCCTCGAAAAGATCCTCCCTAAAACAGAACCCTACGGTCTTTTGTTGAAGAATTGCATCCGTGCATAATAATAAAAAAATACACGCTGCTACCCTTTTTTACATGTTTTAAGCAGAGACGAATTGCCCCTTTTCACATTACAATTCTCACGCACACAAAACTACCTGAAGTAAAATAACAAATGGAAACATTTAAAACAGAAAAAACTACAATTACAAATCTCCAACTGTGCTCCCAGTAAAATGAAGCGAGGTTGTATAGAGACGATGTGCCACTTTTCCCACGGCCACAACAACATCACTAGGGCTCACAGATCAAGGTCTCCACCACAAACTTGTTCTCAAAGTGACGGATCTTGTGGCAGTTGAGAGCTTCGCGCTTCTGCATACCTGTAATGTGGGGGATGGAGAGAATAAAATGCTGATCTACACTTGATAAAAACCCTTTTGAGCTGCCACAATATGGTGATTGGTTCTTCATACAGGCTCATACAAGACTTGGGAAAACATAATTTTGGAAAGGTATGAATCAGATATGTCGCAATGCCCATGTGGTAGTTTTGTAAGACGTGTGTGTGTGTGCGCTTGTGCGAACGCATGCACATCTGTGTGAGAGGTGTGTTAGGTATATGAGGTCTAACTGTGTGCTTAGAGACCAGTCAGTCAATATCTCATGCAAAAGATGGCTGAATGTAGAAGCCATTTTCTTTTGGGCATGTTAGCATAATTCTTCACTTGTCCAAACAACTATGTAGCGCGTGTGTGTGATCTGTGATGTATATGCATGCGTGTTGTATATGTTGTTGTATATGTGCATGTGTGTGTATTTATACGGGTCTGTGTGTACTGACCCAGGATCTTGTCTCTGCGCTCCAGCTTGTAGGTGTCTTTGCCCTGGCAGAGGTTGTTAATGAAGTATCCCAGTTGTTCCACATCCTCCAGGCGCTCAGTCACCACCATCTCCTCATGGACCAGGTAGGACTGGGGCAGGTAGGTACCAGCCTGGGGGAGGGGGGAGAAAGAGGGGTACAACATTGAATAACATATCCTATCAGTATGAGCTAGAGCTACTGGGTGGTTAATTTCAAAACATTTATTAAAACCACCAAAACGGTCTTATTTCATTTTAAAAATAGTATAGAATTACATTGGGTGTCCAGACAAGTGGGTAAGAAATCGAATGTATTATTATCATTATTGGAACATAATTCATAAAGCAGTTCCTGTTACCTTGATGTTGACCAACAGCTCCAGGAAGTCCTTGGGAGGCATAACGATGGAGGTGTTGAGGGGGATGACATAGCATTTGTTCAGGAACAGGTCCAGGTAGGCAGTCAGTCTCTATGGAAGGGAGCCAACAGAACAACCTCATGGAACTCCACTGAATACAGAAAATACATGATCTGTGGATGGTTATCCCTACATAAACATCACAGGGGTTAGCAATAAACAGCAGGGATGAAGTTGATTCAATTTCCTTACCCTTTGGAAGTCGTGGACGATGTCGGCGGGGTCACTGTCGTCAAACTCAGGCACGGGTACATTGATGAGAGCCACCTCCTGGTCCTCCAGTACACGGATGTTCTCCTGGATCATCTTGAATCTGGAGGGCATGTCCACCTCCACATCCTCCTCCTCCAGGATCATCATGTCTTCTTCACGGTACTTCACCCCGCACACAAACACCTGGCCCTCCTGGTGGACGGGAGGACACACAGCACTTGGTGGAAAACGTTTATATTTATACTTTTTACTGCATGGAGCTCTACCTTTCCAGCATCATGTCTCTTGTCAATTACACATTTGAACTATAATGTTGTATACAAATACAATAAGTTCTTAAAAGTGTCAATTCGATTAGAATCAAGCCAGCTACAGTGTATTCAGTAAGCCATAGATCGACGCTGGGGTCTGAGTAATCCAGTCTCACCTCCAGGATGTAGTACCTGTACAGGTAGGCCCCTCCCACCACCACGCCAGACAGCATGAGGGCCAGGCCCAGGCACATGCACCAGCACCAGGCCTTGGACTGCTGACGCACCGGTAGAGCCACCTCTGGATCCTGGAGAAACACAGAGAGAAGAGGGAGGATGTGAGAAAGACATTGTTTTGAAATGTGACAAAGAATGCATTTTAATTCTTCATTGTCAAGTGCACAGTTCACCAGATGTTTCCAAGTCATTCAATCCTCATCTCTCTCTTTACTCCTCGCCTCATTCACTTGAAACACTTCTCACCTTCTCTACACTCTACTTTCCCTGCCCTTTCTCTCCAATCACCATGCATTTCTCTAACTTTCCTTGTCCCTCTCACCCCCACTTCCCTCACTTGCTTCCGGGCAGTGTAGGAGGGATGGGCACAGGCAGCCAAACTAGTTATGAGAGTTTTGGCAACACTCCTGTTTCAAAACAACAAAAAGAGGTAGGGCTCAATGTTGATTAAGGGAGCAGCACATTGGGAGGGGGGGGGGGGGGCTGAGTCCAAACAAAGGCTGTGTTTGAGTAAGGGATGAAGAGGGCTCCAGAATCCACCCGAGGCACAGAACAGAGTGAGTCATCATTATGCAAATCAGAGAAACAAATAAGCACCATGAGGGAGAGAGAGGAGAAAGAGAGAACAGAAGAAGAACATAGAAAGAAAAGAGGGTGGGGAGTAGACCATTTATATTCCCAATAGCTTGACGTGAATGATGTCATATGATTAGTCAATTTGTAATATCACAGCCTGCTTGATCCTTGGACCTTGGTGTAATAAAGCTTGTCTTATGATCCTTTTGAATTAATAAATTCAGTCTGAAGTTCATTCCTTTGATTGTTATTAGGGAATTTGAGACGGGTCAAATATCTAGTGTAGTGTTGTCATAAGACCAGAATTTTGACTTCGATACCAATACCAGGTTTAGTATCACGATACTCAATACAAAAACAATAATACTACAAAAAAAGTCACAGAATGGCACTTAATCCAGACAAACTCAGCTACTGCGCTGTTCAATAGTTGGGAATCTTTTGAGTTCAATATCACAACATTAGACATTTTTTATATATCAACATTTTTCAGACATCCATGTTTGAGGTCGACCGATTAATCGACTTAATAATGTTTGAGGTCGACCGATATTTTTTTTTCACTAGGCAAGTCAGTTAAGAACACATTCTTATTTTCAATGACGGCCTAGGAACGGTGGGTTAACTGCCTTGTTCAGGGGCAGAACAGATTTTTACCTTGTCAGCTCAGGGATTCAATCCTGCAACCTTACGGTTAACTAGTCCAACACTCTGAAAAGCCTGCCTGTTACGCAAATGCAGTAAGAAGCCAAGGTAAGTTGCTAGCTAGCATTAAACTTATCTTATAAAAAACAATCAACCAATCATAATCACTAGTTATAACTACACATGGTTGATGATATTACTAGTTTATCTAGCGTGTCCTGCGTTACATATAATCGATGCAGTGCGCATTCGCGAAAAAGGACTGTCGTTGCTCCAACGTGTACCTAACCATAATCATCAATGCCTTTCTTAAAATCAATACACAGAAGTATATATTTTTTAAATCTTCATATTTAGCTAAAAGAAATCCAGGTTAGCAGCCAATATTAACCAGGTGAAATTGTGTCACTTCTCTTGCATTCATTGCACGCAGAGTCAGGGTATATGCAACGGTTTGGGCCGCCTGGCTCATTGCGAACTAATTTGACAGAATTTTACGTAATTATGACATAACATTGAAGGTTGTGCAATGTAACAGGAATATTTAGACTTATGGATGCCACCCGTTAGATAAAAATACGGAACGGTTCCGTATTTCACTGAAAGAATAAACGTTTTGTTTTCGAGATGATAGTTTCCGGATTCGACCATATTAATGACCTAAGGCTCGTATTTCTGTGTTATTATGTTATAATTAAGTCTATGATTTGATAGAGCAGTCTGACTGAGCGATAGTAGGCACCAGCAGGCTCGTAAGCATTCATTCAAACAGCACTTTCGTGCATTTTGCCAGCAGCTCTTCAAGCGCTGTTTATAACTTCCAGCCTATCAACTCCCGAGATTAGGCTGGTGTAACCGATGTGAAATGGCTAGCTAGTTAGCGGGGTGCGCGCTAATAGCGTTTCAAACGTTGCTCTGCATGGGTAACGCTGCTTCGAGGGTGGCTGTTGTCGATGTGTTCCTGGTTCGAGCCCAGGTAGCGGCGAGGAGAGGGATTGAAGCTATACTGTTACACTGGCAATACTAAAGTGCCTATAAGAACATCCAATAGTCAAAGGTATATGAAATACAAATCGTATAGAGAGAAATAGTCCTATAATAACTACAACCTAAAACTTCTTACCTGGGAATATTGAAGACTCATGTTAAAAGGAACCACCAGCTTTCATATGTTCTGAGCAAGGAACTTAAACGTTTTTTTACATGGGACATATTGCACTTTTACTTTCTTCTCCAACACTTTGTTTTTGCATTATTTAAACCAAATTGAACATGTTTCATTATTTATTTGAGGCTAAAATTTATTTTATTGATGTATTATATTAAGTAAAAATAAGTGTTCAGTCAGTATTGTTGTAATTGTCATTATTACAAAAAAATTTGAATAATTATTTAAAAAAAGATTTATAAAAAATAATAAAATAAAAAAATAAAAATAAATACCGGCCGATGAATCGGTATCGGCTTTTTTGGTCCTCCAATAATCGGTATCGGCGTTGAAAAATCATAATCGGTCGACCTCTAATCCATGTATGCATTGATTAAAAAAAACAATACAATCAATTTGATATTTGTTTTTACCAATCTAACTACAGAACGGTAATCATTTATTCGAATGGTAAATCTATATTGACAAACCGGGTAAATAAAGAAGTAGCCAAGGCCTATTTACAATACAGTTCAATAGGAATGTGTGCATACAGTGAGTTATTGATCTTGTTTTGGCTGATTTTACAGGGCTACAGATACAGAGTTTAATGGATGTGACAGATACATGTGTAACTGTTTTAAAGTCACCATTGGCCTCATGGTGAAATCCCTGAGCGGTTTCCTGAATCTGTTTCCATTCCATTTGGGACTTATTTTATTGTACTGATCAACAACATTTGCATAGAAGTAGCTTATTTGATCAAAGTAATTAAAAAAAAATTGTATTCGTTTAATCACAATACAAAATGATCATCAACAACTTACATCAAACATGTCTAACAAAACAGGTATAAACAAGAAAATACTAAAGACATACAATAAAAACACACCCACACACTCCACAAAAAAAGAAAACGTCCCTTTTTCAGGACCCTGTCTTTCAAAGATAATTCGTAAAAATGCAAATAACTTCACAGATCTTCATTGTAAAGGGTTTAAACACCGTTTCCCATGCTTGTTCAATGAACCATAAACAATTAATGAACATGCACCTGTGAAACGATTGTTAAGACACTAACAGCTTAAAGACGGTAGGCAATTAAGGTCACAGTTATGAAAATTTAGGACACTAAAGGAGGCCTTTTTACTGACTCTGAAAAACACCAAAAGAAAGATGCCCAGGGTCCCTGCTCATCTGCGTGAACGTGCCTTAGGCATGCTGCAAGGAGGCATGATAACTGCAGATGTGGCCAGGGCAATAAATTGCAATGTCCGAACTGTGAGACGCCTAAGACAGCGCTACAGGGAGAAAGTACGGACAGCTGATCGTCCTCGCAGTGGCAGACCACGTGTAACACGTACAGGATGGCAACAACAACTGCCCGAGTTACACCAGGAACGCACAATCTCTCCATCAGTGCCCAGACTGTCCGCAATAGGCTGCGAGAGGCTGGACTGAGGGCTTGTAGGCCTGTTGTAAGGCAGGTCCTCACCAGACATCACCGGCAACAACGTCACCTATGGGCACAAACCCACCGTCGCTGGACCAGACAGGACTGGCAAAAAGTACTCTTCACTGACGAGTCGCGGTTTTGCCTCACCAGCGGTGATGGTCAGATTCGCTTTTATCGTCAAAGGAATGAGTGTTACACCGAGGCCTGTACTCTGGAGCAGGATCGATTTGGAGGTGGAGGGTCCTTCATGGTCTGGGGCGGTGTGTCACAGCATCATCGGACTGAACTTGTTGTCATTGCAGGCAATCTCAACGCTGCGTGTTACAGGGAAGACAACCTCCTCCCTCATGTGGTACCCTTCCTGCAGGCTCATCCTGGCATGACCCTCCAACATGACAATGCCACCAGCCATGCTACTTGTTCTGTGCGTGGTTTCCTGCAAGACAGGAATGTCAGTGTTCTGCCATGGCCAGCGAAGAGCCCGGATCTCAATCCCATTGAGCATGTCTGGGACCTGTTGGATCGGAGGGTGAGGGCTAGGGCCATTCCCCCCAGAAATGTCTGGGAACTTGCAGGTGCCTTGGTGGAAGAGTGGGTAGCATCTCACAGCAAGAACTGGCAAATCTGGTGTAGTCCATGAGGAGGAGATGCTCTGCAGTACTTAATGCAGCTGGTGGCCACACCAGATACTGACTGTTACTTTTGATTTTGACCCCCCTTTGTTGAACTTGTTCAGTTTATGTCTCAGTTGTTGAGTCTTATGTTCATACAAATATTTACACGTTAAATTTGCTGAAAATAAGCGCAGTTGACAGTGAGGACATTTATTTTTTTGCTGAATTCACAAAGAAAAGTTGGGGTCACTTACAAATGTCCTTGTTTTTGAAAGCAAAAATAACATCAAATTGATCAGAAATACAGTGTAAACATTGTTAATTTTTTAAATGACTATGTAGCTGGAAATGGCAGATTTTTAAAGGAGTATCTACATAGGCACATTATCAGCAACCATCACTCCTGTGTTCCAATGGCACGTTGTGGCACGTTGTGCTGATTTAAAGAAGCAATAAAAAAAAAAGTTATTCTTTAGACTAGTTGAGTATTTGGAGCAACAGCATGTGTGGGTTCGATTACAGGCTCAAAATGGCCAGAAACAAAGGACTTTCTTATGAAACTGAGAAATTAAAGCTATTCCATGCGAGAAATTGCCAAGAAACTGAAGATCTCATACAATGATGTGTACTACTCCATTCACAGAAGAGCGCAAACTGGCCCTCACCAGAATAGAAAGAGTGGGAGACCCCGGTGCACAACTGAGCAAGAGGACAAGTACATTAGAGTGTTTAGTTTGAGAAACAGACGCCTCACAAGTTCTCAACTGGCAGCTTCATTAAATAGTACCCGCAAAACACCAGTCTCAACGTCAACAGTGAAGAGGCAACTCCGGGATGCTGGCCTTCTAGGCAGAGTTGCAAAGAAAAAGCAATATCTCAGACTGGCCAATAAAAATAAAAGATTAAGATGGGCAAAAGAACACAGACACTGGACTGAGGAACTCTGCTTAGAAGGCCAGCGTCCCGGAGTTGCCTCTTCACTGTTGACGTTGATAATGTCTTAACAAGATTATTCAATTCAATCAAAAATAATAGTAATTTTGGTATAGAATTCTGGAATTTGTTTGTGTATAAATTTGGTAACAAGAATCATTGCAAAAATAACATTATATCCTTTATGTCAAAAACAAGATTCCCAAAAATCTAGGTGAGTCAGATCACCTTTTTTCGCAGAAAAATGCAGATATCATCAATAGTCACAAATTTGGACAACATAGAATTACAGAATCTGTAAAATCTTAAAGTGCACTTCCTTAAATTTGTTTGGTATACAATATTCGTAAGGCATCAACCAAGCTTTTTGCAGACAATGTCAGGAATAAGCATGTTCCAGAAAGATTTTCCTCTAGGCGTAAGTTGGATCCGTGAATGGAACATTTTTCTTATGTATTTATTACAACAAGATTTTTCAAGTAAGCCCATGCCTTCCAAACTGAGTTCTGGATAAGCTCTGTGATCATCACCAAAGCTAAGATGAGTTTTCATTAGTGTAGTTAGACCACTGGGAATGGATTTGATCACAGAAATAAACTCTCCGAAAGGTATTGAAACTCAATGTTATAAATTGTTCATATGCACAAATATTACCCGTTGTCAAAAACATCAAGAACAAAGTCAATATTCCTCTCATGCCAGCTAGGGTAGAACAAGTACTTATTCCTTACAGTTATGTCTGAATTATTCCACAAAATTGTGTAGGAAACATATTTCCCAGGACATTAAAGCTTGTTGGTGAAACCTAGCCAATTTAGCAGGTAGTCATTCAGGAATATAATTACATTTCAGTAAAAATTGAAGACCTCCCAACTTAAACACCAAATTGATTCTGTATTGACCAAATATATTTTCAACCAATTGATCTTGAAAGTGATATTCATGTCAACAACATCAACACTTGCAGACCTCCAGCTCTTATTTGAGAGGACTGACTTTTTTAGTTTCTGACTACATCTGGAAAATTAAGTCTCAAGGGTTTTGTTGATCTCTTTACAGATAGAGGAATTTACAAATAAAGATAATGAGGGGTACACAAAGCGAGACAGTCGCTCTGCCTTGGGCAGAAGCACTCTCCCAAGTAAAGAAAAATTCCTTTGTAGCCAATTATTAAATATATTCTTGTTTCTTAATTTTAGGAAAGAAATTAATGTTGTCTGACTAAGTGGTTTTTTGACAGATTTATTCCAAAATATTTAACACAGTCCTTTGCTTATTTGATCAAAGTGTGCGCCGTCTCTAACCAGTAATGATGTCATTCACGAGGCAAAGGGGGTCCAGCTTTTGACAAAATAACGTCAGATTTGACTTTTCGTAGCAGGTTAGAACTTACACAACAGGTCAGGAGAATTAGGTTAAGGGTAAGCATTTTTTTATGCAAAAAAATAAAACATTGACAAATTCTACTTTTGATGTTAATTTTACAAAAGCTGGATCCCTTCTGGCCATGACCGGGCCACCTGGAGTCAGATCGCTGAGACAATAGGTCTCTTTCATGTCTGTCCAAAAGATTAAGTAAATTAATAAAGTTTGTGGCAATCAGCATATTTTGCATTATGGTATCAAACAAAGAACCAAGGTTGAATTGATGATCGCCTAAGCTGTGAGCTAGCAACAAAAGTTAGCCTACCAGTAACTTTTTGCCTTGTAAAAAGTGTTGGACATTGTTCATTACTGTTCGCAAAACAGTTTCAACATGTCATGTCGCATTATTCAAGTGTGTTAACGTCGGTGCAGCATGAGTGGGGAGCTAACATGATGCAGCCCAGACTCCCAGTGCAGGCTAAGTGGAGCAGGCACTGGGCTTTCGTGCTATAAGGGGGACATCGGCTACACTGAGTTGATCTGTGAGACACATTTGACAGAAGCAGCAAAAAGTTTAAAAAAAAAACTAGTACGGAACCGCTTTCATGTTCTAGTATTGAAAAAGTACAGAAGTTTCAGCATACCGTGCAACACTACTTTAGTCTGACCATTTCTCTCTCATATGTGCCTAACTATTTTGCTGTGTGACCTGGAATTTTTATTTTAGGAGCACCAGTTCGCCTTGAAAAATTAAATACCAAAAATATTTTCACATGTGCTCCTTGTAAAAAAGGTCAGCGTAGAGCCCTTATCTAAAAAGGGAGGACAGGCACCCACCTAAAAGGCACTGCTGGCTATAAAGAACAGCAGAGTGCTCGGATCCACAGCCATAAACTTTGAGCTGATTGAGGTTGACAGAGGGAGTGAGTCAGGTGGACACACAAACAAAGGTGTTTATCAACCAGCTAACATGGGATTTCACAGACTTAATGGACTCTGACCAGCAATAAGCTCTCCCTTCTTTAAACATGCCAAGGCATGTCCCCTCCACCAACTGCATATCACCTTGTGAAGGGGTTTTCTAGGCATTGGGTTGACCGTAATGGGAGAGGGTGGGTAATGGCATTGGCAGACAATCATTATCCACCACCAAAGTATTAACATTCTTCAGTAACACCCTGACGTCCATTTCAACAAGAGGAAGTTCTAGAGTTGGCCTCCAAAGAAACAAGTTTGCTGACTGAGAACATTGCTGAGCCAGCCCATCAGTCGATGTAAAAGGTATGACTCTATGAGTCATGTTTCTTGGTCAAAAGGAGCTCATTAAAAGAAAGAGCCCTTTTTCGCAACCAAACTTCAGCTGAAAAGCTACAGCGCAATGAGAAGAATCAAGCAACTCGCCCCTTCCCAAGAATTAAGTCAGCCTGACTCCAATCAATTTAATAACGTCAACAACTCTGGGAGCAGCAGAGTGGGGTTTCTAGAAAGATCAAAAGCTGGCAAGAGACTGGAGAAAGAGACTAACATTCATCCCATTATTCACTATGTTTTAGACTCCTTGGCTGCAAGTGATGTAGCCTACAAGAGATAGCAATAAGGAAATATTTCCTTGGGCTTTCTGGGTGCGTTTACACCTAATCTCTTGCCCATGAGATAAATGCCAGAGCGGTTTTGCCTTTGTTGAGTGAATGCAGGGAGTTCCCAGGGATAGGCGTCGACTTACGGTAAGAGGAAATGGGGTAATACACTGAACAGAAATATAAACTCAACATTCAATATTTCACAGTTACAGTTCATAAGGAATATCAGTCAACTGAAATAAATTCATTAGGGCCTAATCTATGGATTTTACATGACTGGAAATACAGATCTGTATCTGTTGGTCATTGATTATTTTTTTTAAAAGGTAAGTAGGGGAGTGGATAAGAAAACCAGCAAGTATCCATTTGCCTCATGCAGTGTGATATCTCCTTCACATAGAGTTGATCAGGCTGTTGATTGTAGCCTGTGGAATGTTGTCCCACTCTTCTTCAATGGCTGTGTGAAATGGCTGGAATGGATATTGGCGGAAACTGGAACAAACTGTTGTACACGTCGATCCAGAGCATCCCAAACATGCTCAATGGGTGACTGGGACATTTTCTGCTTCTAAAAATTGTGTACAGATCCTTGCGTCATGGGAACATTAATTACCATGCTGAAACGAGGCGATGGCGGCAGATGAATAGCATGACAATGGGCCTCAGTATCTCTTCACGGTAAAATGTGTTTGTTGTCCGTAGCAGATGCCTGCCCATACCATAACCCCACCAACGTTGTGAACAGAGTGCCCCATGACGTCAACAAACCGCTCGCCCAGACGACGTCATACACATCTGCCCGGTACAGTTGCAACCATGATTCATTTGTCAAGAGCACACTTCTCCAGCATGCCAGTGGCCAACGAAGGTTAGCGTTTGTCAACTGAAGTCGGTTACAACGCCGAACTTACTATCTGGTCAAGACCCTGGTGAGGACGATGAGCACGTAGATGAGCTTCTCTTAGACGGTTAAACAGTTTGTGCAGAAATTCTTTGATTGTGCAAACCCACAGTTTCAGCGGGTGGCTCGTCTCAGATCATCCCGCAGGTGACGAAGCCAGATGTGGGGGTCCTGGGCTGGCGTGGTTACACGTGGTCTGCGTTTGGGAGGCTGGTTGGACGTACTGCCAAATTCTCTAAAACGACATTGGAGGTGGCTTATGGTAGGGAAATTAACATTCAATTCTCTGTTAACAGCTCTGGTGGACATTCCTGCAGTCAGCATGCCAATTGCACGCTCCCTCAAAACTTGAGACATTTGTGGCATTGGGTTGTGTGACAAAACTGCTCATTATAGTGTTATTTATTCTCCCCACCTGTGTAATGATCACGCTGTTTAATCAGCTTCTTAAT
This sequence comes from Salvelinus alpinus, assembly GCF_045679555.1. Lineage (NCBI taxonomy): Eukaryota > Metazoa > Chordata > Actinopteri > Salmoniformes > Salmonidae > Salvelinus > Salvelinus alpinus. Next base: position 35,591,511 of record NC_092099.1, on the reverse strand, counting down.
ATGCCACACCAGTCAGGTGGATGGACTATCTTGGCAAAGAAAAATGCTCACTAACAGGGATGTAAACAAATTTGTGCACAAAATGAGAGAAATATGATTTTTGTACATATGGAACATTTCTGGGATCTTTTATTTCTTCCAATGACAACAACTGATTCAAATGATGTGGTGGGCCTACATCTCACACCATCGCACCAAAACACACTCCGAGTGATCACATCTCTAGCTGGGGTAGATCACTGCTTACTTTCCGTACTTCTCAGAGATGGTTTTGTACCAGTCTGGTAGTGTAAGTATGTGCCCGAAACCATGAACGTGACCAACATGCCAACCGATGGGTTTCAGAACTTCTGAAACACCCCAGTGTCTTTGGTGTGGATACACTTGGGTTTGGAGAAAGAGGCTTTACCAAAGTTTACTCTCATACCATGACCCACATACTTTCCCTCAGGTTTTTTCTCACATTGAACTCTGACCGCAAGGCTGCTGCACTCAAATGAACTTGAGTTTTGTTCTACGGCTGGCTACAATTCACTTCCTCTCTGTGTTCGTCTGTTCTGACAATGTTTATTTCCCCATTTCCGTGAGAGAAGGGTTAGAACATACACACATCCAGAGGCTTGAAGCTGGTACGGGATATCCAAGTAGATATTCATCAGGGGGACAGAAAAAAAGACCTAATGGTCTTGATAAAGACCAAGTGTTGATAAAGTTACAATTAAATTATTTTACACTCCAGCATTTGCTTGAAAATACTTGACGTGCTTTACTGTATGCAGCTTAATCTTTTCCTAATGCCTATACTTTGTTCATGTTTACTCTCCCCACTCTGCTCAGACAGAGATTGGCTTCCGCTCTACTGCTCTGCCAAGCCCCCTCAGGCCACAGGCTCTTCATCTGGGCTGCAGTCACATCAGTCACACTAGGGTGATGATCAATGCTCGGTCTGTGTCCAAACCACCCATATCAAGGAAACCAATACACACTAACACTTGTGCTTCCTCTCAGATAAATGCTTCGTTCCTTATATGGTACGAGACACCACGAGCTATGTGTTTGAGCTTCAAAGTGTTGCTGGGTCTTCACCCCTTTGGAGGAAGCCACAACAGACAAAGATGTATGCTTTACCTTTGAATAATCTCATGATGGTGGTCTCACATGGTATAGAGGGAACCATATGCTACGTGGGTTGGGAGGGTGTATTTATGAGTTTCAAAATATTGTTTTGGCCTCTCCTTTATCCCTATGGCCTTGATGATGAACTCAGCTGCTCACACTTCCTATTGTAAGAAAACTAAATGGGTTGCATTAGAGAGAGTCCTTCTATCCCTTGGTGGTCTTCGTCGTCTAGCCTCTCCCTCTGTTCCGACCAAGACCCATCTGTCCCTCAGGTGTGTTCCTGCAAGTTTACACTTGCTCCCCAACCTGCTGCTGCCACGAATGACACAGCAGGTGTGGCCAAGTTCAGTATGCAAACTACCTGGCCTAGACTAGGCCTATATCTAATTCAGTGGTACTGACACACTGGTCTTCACGATCAAGCTGTACTGTATTACAGTGGCATTTACATTCTCATAAATGACAAAGTGACAGATGAGTATAATTTGTTTAACTTCTGAATTTCTATTCCTGTTCTATTGTTATAGTATGCCTCTTTCCCCAGCAAGGAGAGAAAATACTTCCCTTTCTACTTTCGCATTGACTGAACATCTTCATTCTAAAGTTCAGAAATGTAACAATACCCTGAAATGAGGTAGTTTCAGTAGCTTGGAGTGATGTAGTCTATCACTGTGCCAGAAGAAGAGCTACAGTTTCAGTAACTCAAGGATTCTCTGTGAAACCTCATCCTTCATTCTGAAAGAGATAATCAGCGTGGAGGTAGAGGCAACCATGTTGTTTAGTCTGTTGGGTACTGTGCAGACTGTCTGGGGCTGAGGTGAGCTTGTTCTGTCAGATTTCGTTAATTTCGTTAATTCAATGCGTTTTGCTCTGTCTGGGGCTGAGGTGAGCTTGTTCTGGGGTTTAGGGTCCGAGGTCGTGAGTTCGGGGGGGGGGGGGGTAAATGGAGTGACAGAAGCTGTGTTCGAATACCCATACTAACATACTGTCTCCCGGGTGGCGCAGTGGTCTAGGGCACTGCATCGCAGTGCTAGCTGCGCCACCAGAGTCTCTGGGTTCGCGCCCAGGCTGGGCTGGGTTCGCGCCCAGGCTCTGTCGCAGCCGGCCGCAACCGGGAGATCCGTGGGGCGACGCACAATTGGCATAGCGTCGTCCGGGTTATGGAGGGTTTGGCCGGTAGGGATATCCTTGTCTCAGTATGTAAAAATGTAATAAAATGTATGCACTCTACTGTAAGTCGCTCTGGATAAGAGCGTCTGCTCTTGGCCGGTAGGGATATCCTTGTCTCAGTATGTAAAAAATGTAATAAAATGTATGCACTCTACTGTAAGTCGCTCTGGATAAGAGCGTCTGCTAAATGACTAAAATGTAAAATGTAATGTATACTACATACTTAATGAGTATATACACTACATACTATTATTTAATTTTAGTATACTGTAAACGAACGGTATCCTTCAGTTGAGTGTACTAGCACATCGCCTGTCTACCGGAAGTTGATGTTGTTGCTAAGCAACCCCTTGCTAGCATATCAAATGACTATCTAGACATTTTACGATTTTGGGTGTGTTCGTAAATTCAATCTGGAGTGCCAGAGTGCGCTCTGGGACTTCTTAAAATACACAGCGTTGTCAGATTGTCCTTTCGTTAATTCAATGCGTTTTGCTCTTGGAGTGTTCAAAGTGCGCACTGGACGCTCTGGCCGAGGTCGAGTAGGGTTGACCGAGCATTCAACGGCAGTCAAGCACCCAAGCTAATTGGCTAACGTTGGCTAGCTACTTCCAGACAAATGAGAGAACACCTCACTGTGACCATTTTAATCGTCCTAGCAGAGCTGGTTAGGCTGTTTTCATGTCATCAAGAGCGCTGGTGACTATAACTGTGCTGCAACAATTTAATTACACTTTTTTTGCCGACGTTTACTGGCCATATTCTACGGGTGTTGAGCGTTTGTAAATTCAGCAGTTATTCTGCACTCTGGCACTCTTGAAATGCACAACGACTATACCACTTAGCTAAGAATGATGTGAATAATCAAGTCAATAAACGTTGGGTAGTTAGTTAATATACTGCCTGGCAAGTTTAATGTATTAGTAGCCAACTAACGTTAGGTAACTAGCTAACATACCGGTACATACTGCTGTAATGCTATGCGGTTCGTATGGATAGCGCGGCAAAAAAAATTGTCAGCCAACGTAACGTATTTGAAAAGTCATGACATTATTACATTGCTCAACATTTTATTAACATTTGTCATAATTAGTTAAAGCAAAGTATTTGTATCCGTTTCGTCGGACTTCGGCTGCATATTTTCCGCCATTTTCTTATAATCTGAAAACGTGAAGCCATGCCCATTTTCTGATGAATTGCATTGTGGGCCCTAAAAGCACAGAAATTGTGTACACTCATTGTATACTTCATATTTTGGTGAATTTAGTACGACATCCAGGAACTTTTGGCTTAATAACTATATCCATACTATGATCAATAAGCAAACTATATACTAAATTCGCGTGCTTGCCTTTGAGGCTGGTTGGCTAATATCTCCCAGTTTTAATGATCGACACCCTGTAGGGGGCTCTAGGCTAAAGCTCCCTGGCTGAGTCTATCAGAGCGATTAGGGTGTAATCACCCCTTGGATCCACATGCCTCACAGGCGCATAGAACACACAGGCGCGTAGAACACACACACAGGCGCGTAGAACACACACACAGGCGCGTAGAACACACAGACGCGTAGAACACAGACGCGTAGAACACACAGGCTCAGATAGCAACATAAGCAGCATGAGCATGCAGTGCCAGTGTGAGAGTCCTGTGTACCAGACTACCCCTCTGCTCTCCCTCCCATCTACTTCAATTTGCACCCCTCTCCCCATCTGACTCTTCTACAAGGCACCAACTGTCTGCTGATAGATCAAATGGTTGTTTTTGGCCTGGGCTCTTGACCAGACAATTCAGAACCACATCACACTTGATTCTGCAGAGGAGCTATGGCTCCATATGTCCACATGAGAGAAGGAAATCTGTGGGGTGCAACAACCCAATTTAAGCCTTTGACGATAAGCCTTCACCATGGTCATACCATCGTGCATCCACTCGAATTAACAAAAATCACGATACAATAAATTGACACACACCCACAACAACTAGGCAACACGGCAGGTAGCCTAGTGGTTAGAGCATTGGACTAGTAACCGAAAGGTTGCAAGATCGAATCCCTGAGCTGACAAGGTTAAAATATGTCATTCTGCCCCTGAACAAGGTAGTTAACCCACTGTTCCTAGGCCGTTAAATATAGGTAAAAAAAATGTTTTTTAAAACAGTACACAGACAAGCAAGCACATGTAAATAAACATGCACAGGCAACTAAATCCCTGTCTCCTCCCATCTCCACCCCAACATGCCTAGAATATCTCCTCAGTAATGCGGAGTGAACTTATTGCCAGCAGGTCTTATTTAAGATAGGCTCAAACAGCAAAGTGGTTAGCATGGCTAATGAAGAAGAGAGTTCAGAGCCAAGCCAGCTCTACTGTCCGATATGCCTTTACTCTAAAAGCAGCCCTTGCATAAGCCAGAACACAAGGCCTAGTCTGTGCACTGCTGAATATTATTTGATCTTAATTTGTATTCATTTCCATACAAGCCATCTCTCTCCCATCTACAGACAGACATTGATACAACCCAAAACTCCCATTAACATAGCCTACTGTACATTTGCATGCCCCATCCTTTATTTACATGCTACAGTTTACATTGATGTACCGACACACTGCCACAGCAGTCTAATAACAACTAGCTTAGTAGCTGATACAGCGTTTCCCCTAGGTTTTTTAAGCAGCAGTGGAAAAGGTAGCTGTCCCTATAGACGTCCAGACATTGCGCTAACAGTAGTTAGAAACTTCCTTCAAACGGCATGCAGTTCATTGGACTATGGGTAAGTAGAAAAATGGCTTAATTGCCAACATCTTGCACTATCCCTTTAAAAAGCGCATCTCGGCAGAAATAGAAAATATATATTTTTTAAAATCTATCATATTTTTTTGGAGCCATGGCAACAATTTGGGCCACCGCTGCTAAGTGAATATAGAGGAAACACTGGCTGACACGTTCAGCTGACAGGAAAAGACTGAGGTGCTAACTCGATATCAGATCGGTTTCTGTGTTCAAACAAGCCGACCAGATAGACATCCCCTTGAAAGTTGCCTAGTAGAGGTCATGCATACACCATGGGGATCTGCCATCAACTGATCTGCCATCAGTCTCCTTCTAGACCTGCTGATAGTATACTGTTTAGAAAGTGGCTAGTACAGGGCCCTATAAAAATGTTATTTTTTCACAAATTATTTTTTCTCCATTTAGTGTTAAGTTTTCTGTTTAAGGTTATTGCTCTACAAATCACATTTAATAGAATATCGAATTTTGTTGTTTTTCTAAGACCACAGCAATGCCAGAAACAGCAGGAGACCACTTTTGAGGTCTGGGAAAAATCTAAGACATTTTGAATTTTGGGTGTAGTTACCCTTTTACTCAACTGGGCACCAGCCAGAGACCTTTATTTGGTTAGCGGTGTTTCTGTAGCACTCATGTGATTGCAGTGTTTGCAAAACAAATGGCCACTGGATTTATGCAAATAATCATGAAATCATTCTGCCAGGTAGGCTACTTTGTAGTTAATATTAATGTTTTTGGGAAAGCCTCTCCATTTACCAGAAGGCGGTCGTCATTACATTAGCATCATCACTAACAGCTACACAAAGTGATAGACAAATGCGCACACAGACAGGGGCATTCCTGTGCCGCTGCTCTTTAGAAAGCTGAAGGAATATACAAATCATTGATGTATTTTGCTCATGTCATATGATAAATCTCAGGAAAATTAAGGAATTTTCTACTAAGTTCAATGAAGTTAGTTGATGTCCTAAGTTTAATAAATTTTTTATATTGTTGAATTCCGTTTCAATGTCTGGATTCCGTGTCCGTCTGCAACGCAGATTTTATAGTGCCCTATAATATTACCATATTCTAGGGTGCCTCTGTTGTTAGGGAGTGTCTGTATAATGATGAAGTTGGGCTATATTTACATAATATTAGTGAACTGTTAAGTGGTTGCAGAGCAGCACTCTGGCTTGCTCTTGGCAGAACCCCTGATACACACAAGGCATGTGCAGCTGCCCTGTCTCCTGCCCGCTGCCAATCACTCTGCGCCCGTTAATCAGGCAGAGTGTGAACAAGAGCCGACCCTCCCACTGTCCATCTCTCACGCCATCTGACGAGCTACTGCCACTGACCTTCACATTCCCTGAGACTGCTTTCCCAGCCAGGGAAGCATCATCCTGCCTACTGGGAAGTGGTTGGTTATTTAGAAACAAAACCACAACTATGGGGCAAAACAGACAGGGTTGGCTTAGACCAGGAGTCTCCAACCCTGTTCCTGGAGATCTACCCTCCTGTAGGTTTCCGCTCCAACCCCAGTTGTAACTAACCTGATTCAGCTTATCAACCAGCTAATTATTAGAATCAGGTGTGCTAGATTAGGGTTGGAGTGAAAACCTACAGGATGGTAGCTCTCCAGGAACAGGGTTGGAGAGCCCTGGCTTAGACTGTGAACATGTAAAATATATTTTTGTCATATTAGCATAGCATGACATCAGTCAAAACAAGACATGGTATCAATAGGATACAAAGAGCAGAAACAAGCCACCTATGATTCCTCACATGGCAGCTTCTTGTCATTGTTACTAGCTGTCTGACCATTCAGAATCATAATGCACACACGCCTTCCGGCCACCGATGCGTGCACATCCTTTTCGTGCCATTGTCAGCCAACCCATCTACGAAGCCAAAGAAATGTTGGCTATTTGGAATGGAGCCTATGCCTAAATGCCTCAAGGAACAATGCTGAATGCATGCTGCCTATTGGGCCAAAGAGAAGGCTACTCTGGTCCTCTTGCTTTGCCTCGAAACTTATGTAAACGTTTGGCCAGCACGAAAACGCTGACTTCCCAAAGAAAACAAGATAACGGTTAACAAAAGAATTACCCCAAAAGGTTCAAAGGAGCAAGCATACTGTAATGATGGGTCTTCTTCATCTTGGTTACTCAAGTGAATAAAGTCTGAAGATGTTAATATAAACTAATTATAGCATGTGGAACCACTAGGCAAAGCTACAGAAATCCCCTTGCAGAGGTGAAAAATGCATTTGTTAAAGGCCACTTCAAACCAGGGAGGAAGAACATAAATGTGATTATACAGACAGACAGACTATAAGGTCAGAGGCTAAGAATGTGTGGGAAGGTGAAAATCAAAAGCCTATCTCTGTACAGTTTGTGGTCAAGATAAAGAGGTCCAATTACACATTTCTAGTGGAAAACCACAGAAGACCCTGGGTCTCGACCCCGCCCTGTGCAACTGGGTCCTGGACTTCCTGACGGGCCACCCCCAGGTGGTGAGGGTAGGTAACAACATCTCCACCCCGCTGATACTCAACACTGGGGCCCCACAGGGGTGCGTTCTCAGCACTCTCCTGTACACCCTGTTCACCCACGACTGCGTGGCCATGCACGCCTCCAACTCAATCATCAGGTTTGCAGACGACACTACAGTGGAAGGCTTGATTACCAACAACGACGAGACGGCCTACAGGGAGGAGGTGAGGGCCCTCGGAGTGTGGCGTCAGGAAAATAACCTCACACTCAATGTCAACAAAACAAAGGAGATGATCGTGGACTTCAGGAAACAGCAGAGGGAGCACCCCCCTATCCACATCGACGGGACAGTAGTGAAGAAGGTGGAAAGTTAAGTTCCTCGGCGTACACATCACGGACAAACTGAAATGGTCCACCCACACAGACAGCGTGGTGAAGAAGGTGCAGCAGCGCCTCTTCAACCTCTGGAGGCTGAAGAAATTCAGCTTGTCACCAAAAACACTCAAACGTTTAGAGGCACTATCGAGAGCATCCTGTCGGGCTGTATCATCGCCTGGTACGGCAACTGCTCCGCCCATAACCGTAAGACTCTCCATAGGGTAGTGAGGTCTGCACAACGCATCACCGGGGGCAAACTACCTGCCCTCCAGGACACCTACACCACCCGATGTCACAGGAAGGCCAAAAAGATCATCAAGGACAACAACCACCCGAGCCACTGCCTGTTCACCCTGCTATCATCCAGAAGGCGAGGTCAGTACAGGTGCATCAAAGCGGGGACCGAGAGACTGAAAAACAGCTTCTATCTCAAGGCCATCAGACTATTAAACAGCCATCACTAACATTGAGTGGCTGCTGCCAACTTACTGACTCAACTCCAGCCACTTTAACCTCTAGGGTATGTGGGACGGTAGCGTCTCACCTCGTCAACAGTGTTTTACACCATTTTAAAGATACACTTTTTGTAAATCCAGCAACAGTGTCCGATTTCAAAAAGGCTTTACGACGAAAGCACACCAAACGATTATGTTATGTTTGGTCAGAGCCAAGTCACAGAAAAACACAGCCATTTTTCCAGTCAAAGAGAAGTCACAAAAGGCAGAAATAGAGATAAATTGAATCATTACCTGTAGTAGCCTGGTATATTTATGTTTACCAATAGATGGCAGTATTGACTCAAGACGGGGGTTTGCTTCCCGCTATCCGTAGCTATTTCCTATGTCTGCCTATTTAACTATGATTTAGAAAGCTTCAGGTAGTTTAAGCCAGGTGCATAAGATAATGTAAATCTAAGTTACAATTAAATACTAAACCATATGTAAGTCTCATGAGTCGTAGTTTTAAGAAGCCTTTAAGGATACTACATTAACCTTTGATGATCTTCATCAGATGACACTCATAGGACTTCATGTATGTTTGTTCGGTAAAGTTCATATTTATATCCAAAAATCTGAGTTTACATTGGCGCATTATGTTCAGTAGTTCCAAAACATCCGGTGATTTTGCAGAGAGCCACATCAATTTACAGAAATACTCATAATAAACATTGCTAAAAGATACAACTGTTATGCATGGAATTTTAGATCCACTTCTCCTTAATGCAACCGCTGTGTCAGATTTTAAAAAAACTTTACAAAAAAAGCAAACCATGCAATAATCTGAGTACAGCGCTCAGAGACCAACAAAACCCAAAGAGATATCCGCCATGTTGTGTAGTCAACAGAAGTCAGAAATAGCATTATAAATATTCACTTACCGTTGATGATCTTCATCAGAACGCACTCCCAGGAATCCCAGTTCCACAATAAATGTTTGTTTTGTTCGATGAAGTCCATCATTTATGTCCAAATACCTCCTTTTTGTTCGCGCGTTTAGCCCAGTAATCAAAATTCATGACGCGCGATCACTAGGTGCAGACGAAAAGTCAAAAAGTTCGTTACAGTCCATAGAAACATGTCAAACGATGTATAGAATCAATCTTTAGGATGTTTTTAACATAAATATTCAATAATGTTCCAACCGGAGAATTCATTTGTCTTCAGAAATGCAATGGAACGCAAGCTAACTCTCTCACATCAACGCCCATGGTCAGCTCGTGGCTCTCTGGCAGACCTCTGACTCATTCCCCTCTCATTCGCCCCAACTTCCCAGTAGAAGCATCAAACAAGGTTCTAAAGACTGTTGACATCTAGTGGAAGCCTTAGGAAGTGCAATATGACCCCATTTCCACTGTATCTTGGATAAGCAAAGAGTTGAAATACTATAAACCTACAACAACAAAAAATCCCACTTCCTGGTTGGATTCTTTTCTCCAGTTTTTGCCTGCCATATGAGTTCTGTTATACTCACAGACATCATTCAAACAGTTTTAGAAACTTCAGACTGTTTTCTATCCAAATCTACTAATAATATGCATATCCTAGCATCTGGGTCTGAGTAGCAGGCAGTTTACTCTGGGCACGCTTTTCATCCGGACGTGACAATACTGCCCCCTACCCAAGAGAGGTTAAGATGGAAAAATGTATGTAATAAATGTATCACTAGCCACTTTATATAATGTTTACATACCCTACATTACTCATCTCATATGTATATACTGTACTCTATACCATCTACTGCATCTTGCCTATGCCGTTCGGCCATCACTCATTCATATATTCTTATGCACATATTCTTATTCATTCCTTCACACTTGTATGTATACGGTAGTTGTTGTGAAATTGTTAGGTTAGATTACTTGTTAGATATTACTGCATGGTAGGAACTGGAAGCACAAGCATATCGCTACACTCGCATTAACATCTGCTAACCATGTGTATGTGACATACAAAATTTGATATGAAATAGGTTTAGGACCTATTTAACCGGTCAAGAGTTTGTCACCCTTGGTGAACATAACTCAGAGAAAATACATATCACATGTGGCGTTCCATGAGGTTTGGTTGATGGGTCCGGAACAGTTCAGTTCATATATATATACAGTGGGGAGAACAAGTATTTGATACACTGCCGATTTTGCAGGTTTTCCTACTTACAAAGCATGTAGAGGTCTGTAATTTTTATCATAGGTACACTTCAACTATGAGAGACGGAATCTAAAACAAAAATCCAGAAAATCACATTGTATGATTTTTAAGTAATTAATTTGCATTTTATTGCATGACATAAGTATTTGATACATCAGAAAAGCAGAACTTAATACTTGGTACAGAAACCTTTGTTTGCAATTACAGAGATCATACGTTTCCTGTAGTTCTTGACTAGGTTTGCACACACTGCAGCAGGGATTTTGGCCCACTCCTCCCTACAGATCTTCTCCAGATCCTTCAGGTTTCGGGGCTGTCGCTGGGCAATACGGAGTTTCAGCTCCCTCCAAAGATTTTCTATTGGGTTCAGGTCTGGAGACTGGCTAGGCCACTCCAGGACCTTGAGATGCTTCTTACGGAGCCACTCCTTAGTTGCCATGGCTGTGTGCTTTGTGTCGTTGTCATGCTGGAAGACCCAGCCACGACCCATCTTCAATGCTCTTACTGAGGGAAGGAGGTTGTTGGCCAAGATCTCGCGATACATGGCCCCATCCATCCTCCCCTCAATACGGTGCAGTCGTCCTGTCCCCTTTGCAGAAAAGCATCCCCAAAGAATGATGTTTCCACCTCCATGCTTCACGGTTGGGATGGTGTTCTTGGGGTTGTACTCATACTTCTTCTTCCTCCAAACACGGCGAGTGGAGTTAGACCAAAAAGCTCTATTTTTGTCTCATCAGACCACATGACCTTCTCCCATTCCTCCTCTGGATCATCCAGATGGTCATTGGCAAACTTCAGACAGGCCTGGACATGCACTGGCTTGAGCAGGGGGACCTTGCGTGCGCTGCAGGATTTTAATCCATGACGGCGTAGTGTGTTACTAATGGTTTTCTTTGAGACTGTGGTCCCAGCTCTCTTCAGGTCATTGACCAGGTCCTGCCGTGTAGTTCTGGGCTGATCCCTCACCTTCCTCATGATCATTGATGCCCCACGAGGTGAAATCTTGCATGGAGCCCCAGACCGAGGGTGATTGACCGTCATCTTGAACTTCTTCCATTTTCTAATAATTGCGCCAACAGTTGTTTCCTTCTCACCAAGCTGCTTGCCTATTGTCCTGTAGCCCATCCCAGCCTTGTGCAGGTCTACAATTTTATCCCTGATGTCCTTACACAGCTCTCTGGTCTTGGCCATTGTGGAGAGGTTGGAATCTGTTTGATTGAGTGTGTGGACAGGTGTCTTTTATACAGGTAACGAGTTCAAACAGGTGCAGTTAATACAGGTAATGAGTGGAGAACAGGAGGGCTTCTTAAAGAAAAACTAACAGGTCTGTGAGAGCCGGAATTCTTACTGGTTGGTAGGTGATCAAATACTTATGTCATGCAATAAAATGCAAATTAATTATTTAAAAATCATACAATGTGATTTTCTGGATTTTTGTTTTAGATTCCGTCTCTCACAGTTGAAGTGTACCTATGATAAAAATTACAGACCTCTACATGCTTTGTAAGTAGGAAAACCTGCAAAATCGGCAGTGTATCAAATACTTGTTCTCCCCACTGTATATACACACAGTTAAAGTCAGAAGTTTACATACACTTAGGTTGAAGTCTTTAAAACTCGCTTTTCAACCACTCCACAAATTTCTTGTTAACAAAGTATAGTTTTGGCAAGTCGGTTAGGACATCTACTTTGTGCATGACACTAGAGGTCGACCGAATAATCGTAATGACCGATGAATTAGGGCCGATTTCAAGTTTTCATAACAATCGGTAATCGGCATTTTTGGACACCAATTATGGCCTGCGTGGCAGGCTGACTACCTGTTATGCGAGCGCAGCAAGGAGCCAAGGTAAGGTGCTAGCTAGCATTAAACTTATCTTATAAGCCTGGCTCGTTGCGAACTGTGTGAAGACCATTTCTTCCAAACAAAGACCGTAATTAATTTGCCAGAATTGTACATAACATTGAAGGTTGTGCAATGTAACAGCAATATTTAGACTTAGGATGCCACCCGTTAGATAAAATATGTAACGGTTCCGTATTTCACTGAAAGAATAAACGTTTTGTTTTCGAAATGATCGTTTCTGGATTTGACCATATTAACCTTTCACGAGCCTCTACCCCGGGTCCGGGATCCCCCCCCATCCCCCCACACACTGATTAGCATAGCTAGCATAGCTTCACAAGTAGATAGTAGCATCTAAATATCATTAAATCACAAGTCCAAGACACCAGATGAAAGATACAGATCTTGTGAATAAAGCCACCATTTCAGATTTTTAAAATGTTTTACAGGGAAGACAAAATATGTAAATCTATTAGCTAAACACGTTAGCAAAATACACAATTTCTTTGTCCACCATTTTTTCTCTCCACCAGTAGCTATCACCAATTCGGCTAAACTAAGATATTGATAGCCAATAACCTATAAAAAACCTCATCAGATGACAGTCTGATAACATATTTATGGTATAGGATAGGTTTTGTTAGAAAAAAGTGCATATTTCAGGTAGAAATCACAGTTTACAATTGCACCTACCATCACAAGACGACTAGAATTACTATAGAGAGCAACGTGTATGACCAATTTACTCTTAATAAAACATTTCATAAGAATAGACAAAGCATAGCAATGGAAAGACCCAGATCTTGTGATTCCAGACAATATTTCAGATTTTCTAAGCGTTTTACAGCGAAAACACAATAAATCGATAAGTTAGCATACCACATGTGAAAACGTTACCAGAGCATCGATTCCAGCCAAAGAGCGCTATAACGTAATCACCGCCAAAATATATTAATTTTTTCACTAACCTTCTCAGAATTCTTCCGATGACACTCCTGTAACATCATTTTACAACATACATATACAGTTTGTTCGAAAAGGTGCATATTTAGCCATACAAAACCGTGGTTACACAATAAAAATACTAGGAAATCAAGCCTCAATATGTCTGACGTCATCTATCAGAGTGATCTAGTTTAATTGAAAGCTAATCATATACTTGACTAAAAAATACAGGGTTGACAGGAATCGAAAGACAAATTAGTTCTTAATGCAACCGCTGACTTACATTTTTAAAATTATCCTTACTTTTCAATACAGGGTTCGCCAAGTGACGCGATAAAACAAAATGGCGAAATATGCGTTTAAAATATTTCGACAGAACAACGATTTATCATATTAAATATTGCTTACTTTGAGCTGTTATTCCATCAGATTCTTGGGCAATGTATCCTTTCTATGTTGTAATCTTCTTTTGGTCGATAGATGTCCTCTGTCCTTCGAAATATCCACTAACGATCGAACGGGACCACAAAACGTGTCCAAAGTTTCAGAGTGCACAACAAAGAAATTCCTCAAAATCGCACTAAACGGATATAAATTGCTATAAAACGGTTCAAATTAACTACATTATGATGTTTTTAACAACTATAACGACTGAAAACATGACCGGAGAAATATTGCTGGTTAGACAACGATTTGGAATGAGGCAAGTCCGATGTCCTTCACGCTTCAGGCGCGCGACGAGAAAGGGAGGTCCCTATACATTTTGTTCTTTTATAATGGCTGTGATTGTGCAATCGATTCCATTCAAAACGTGATGACGTACAGACACCCAGAGGAAGACGTAGGCAGTGTCGGTTTCTTCATAGCATTCACTGTCGCCTTAAAAACAGACTCCAGATCAGGGGTAAAAATTTCTGAAATCTGACCCCTGTCATGAAAAGTGCTGTAGATATTGTTCTGTACCACTCAGAGACAAAATTCCAACTTCTATAGAAACTAGAAGGTGTTTTCTATCCAATAATAACAATAATATGCATATTGTACGATCAAGAATTTAGCACGAGGCAGTTTAATTTGGAGACCCAAATATGCTAATGCGGAACAGCACCCCCTATAGTTCCAAGAAGTTAATGACCTACGGCTCATGTTTGTGTGTTATTATATTATAATTAAGTCTACGATTTGATAGAGCAGTCTGACTGAGCGGTGGAAGGCAGCAGCAGGCTCGTAAGCATTCATTCAAACATCACTTTCCTGCATTTGCCAGCAGCTCTTCGCTGTGCTTCAAGCATTGCGCTGTTTATAACTTCAAGCCTATCAACTCCCGAGATTAAGCTGGCAATACTAAAGTACCTATTCTTATATCCAATAGTCAAAGGTATATGAAATACAAATGGTATAGAAAGAAATAGTCCTATAATACTACAACCTAAAACTTCTTACCTGGGAATATTGAAGACTCATGTTAAAAGGAACAAACCAATGGTGCGTGTGTGTGTGTATGTGTAGGTAAGTAAAGAAATAAAACAGTAAAAAGACATTTGAAAAAGAGAGTAGCAAGGCTATATACAGACACCTCATAGTCAGGCTGATTGAGGTAGTATGTACATGTAGGTATCGTTAAAGTGACTATGCATATATGATGAACAGAGAGTAGCAGAAGCGTAAAAAGAGGGGTTGGCGGGTGGTGGGACACAATGCAGATAGCCCGGTTAGCCAATGTGCGGGAGCACTGGTTGGTCGGGCCAATTTAGGTAGTATGTACATGAATGTATAGTTAAAGTGACTATGCATAAGATAAAACAGAGAGTAGAAGCAGCGTAAAAGAGGACAACCAGCTTTCATATGTTCTGAGCAAGGAACTTAAACGTTAGCTTTTTTACATGGCACATACTGCACTTTTACTTTCTCCAACACTTTGTTTTTGCATTATTTAAACCAAATTGAACATGTTTCATTATTTATTTGAGACTAAATATGATTTTATATGATGTATTATGTTAAGTTAAAATAAGTGTTCATTCAGTATTGTTGTAATTGTCATTATTACAAATATATATATATATATATATGTTTTATTAATTAAAAATTCAAAAATAAATAGAACATTTGGCCAATTAAATCTGTATCGGCTATTTTTGGTCCTCCAAAAATGTTTGATTGGAGGACCAATAATTGGTATCGGTGTTGAAAAATCATAATCGGTCAACCTCTACATGACACAAGTACTTTTTCCAACAATTGTTTACAGACAAATTATTTCACTACATCACAATTCCAGTGGGTCAGAAGTTTACATACACTAAGTTGAATGTGCCTTTAAACAGCTTGGAAAATTCTAGAAAATTGTCATGGCTTTAGAAGCTTCTGATAGACTAATTGACATCCTTTGAGTCAATTGGAGGTGTACCTGTGGATGTATTTCAAGGCCTACCTTCAAACTCAGTGCCTCTTTGCTTGACATCATGGGAAAATCAAAAGAAATCAGCCAAGACCTCAGAAAAAAAAAAGTGGACCTCCACAAGTCTGGTTCATCCTTGGGAGCAATTTCCAAACACCTGAAGGTACCACGTTCATCCGTACAAACAATAGTACGCAAGTATAAACACCATGGGACCACGCAGCCGTCATACCACCCAGGAAGAAGACGCATTCTGTCTCCTAAAGATGAACATACTTGAGCGAAAAGTGCAAATCAATCCCAGAACAACAGCAAAGGACCTTGTTTCCGGCAGCATCTTCACAGGTACAAAAGTATCTATATCCACAGTAAAACGAGTCCTATATCGACATAACCTGAAATGCCGCTCAGCAAGGAAGAAGCCACTGCTTCAAAACTGCCATAAAAAAGCCAGACTACGGTTTGCAACTGCACATGGGGACAAAGATTGTACTTTTTGGAGAAATGTCCTCTGGTCTGAAGAAACAAAAATAGAACTGCTTGGCCATAATGACCATTGTTATGTTTGGAGGAAAAGGGGGAGGCTTGCAAGCCGAAGAACCCCATCCCAACCGTGAAGCATGGGGGTGGCAGCATCATGTTGTGGGGGTGCTTTGCTGCAGGAGAGACTGGTGCACTTCACAAAATAGATAGCATCATGAGGGAGGACAATTATGTGGATATATTGAAGCAACATTTCAAGACATCAGTCAGGAAGTTAAAGCTTTGTCACAAATGGGTCTTCCAAATGGACAATGACCCCAAACATACTTCCAAAGTTGTGGCAAAATGGCTTAAGTACAACAAAGTCAAGGTATTGGAGTGGCCATCACAAAGCCCTGACCTCAATCTCATAGAAAATTTGTGGGCAGAACTGAAAAAGCGTGTGCGAGCAAGGAAACCTACAAACCTGACTCAGTTACACCAGCTCTGTCAGGAGGAATGGGCCAAAATTCACCCAACTTATTTTGGGAAGCTTGTGGAAGGCTACCCGAAACATTCAAATCAAATCAAAATTGTATTGGTCACATACACATGGTTAGCAGATGTTAATGTGAGTGTAGCGCAATGCTTGTGCTTCTAGTTCCGACCACACAGTAATATCTAACAATTACACAACAACTACCTTATACACGCAAGTGTAAAGGAATGAATATCAATATGTACATATAAATATATGGATGAGCGATGGCTGAACGGCATAGGCAAGCGGGGTGAACAGGCAGTGGCTCGGGTGGTTGTCGTCATTGATGATCTTTTTGGCCTTCCTGTGACGTCGGGTGGTGTAGGTGTCATGGAGGGCAGGTAGTTTTCCCCCGGTGATGCGTTGTGCAGACCTCACTACCCTCTGGAGAGCCTTGCGGTTGTGGGTGGAGCAGTTGCCGTACCAGGCGGTGATATAGCCCGACAGGATGTTCTCGATTGTGCATCTGTAAAAGTTTGTGAGTGGTTTTTGGTGACAAGCCAAATTTCTTCAGCCTCCTGAGGTTGAAGAGGCGCCGTTGCGCCTTCTTTACCACGCTGTCTGTGTGGGTGGACCATTTCAGTTTGTCCGTGATGTGTACGCCGAGGAACTTAAAACTTGCCACCTTCTTCACTACTGTCCCGTCGATGTGGATAGGGGGGTGCTCCCTCTGCTGTTTCCTGAAGTCAACGATCATCTCCTTTGTTTTGTTGACATTGAGTGTGAGGTTATTTTCCTGACACCACACTCCGTTTGACCCAAGTTAAATAATTTAAAGGCAATGCTACCAAATACTAATTGGGTGTATGTAAACTTCTGACCCACTGGGAATGTGATGAAAGAAATAAAAGCTGAAATAAATCATTCTCTACTATTATTCTGACATTTCACATTCCTAAAATAAAGTGGTGATACTAACTGACCTGAGATAGGGCATTTTTACTAGGATTAAATGTCAGGAATTGTGAAAAACTGAGTTTAAATGTATTTGGCTAAGGTGTATGTAAACTTCCGACTTCAACTGTGTGTGATATATATATATATATATATATATATATATATATATATATATATATATATATATATATATATAACCCCTTGACAGCATTATCAGAAAGCACAGCAAGATACACAACTTTACATTTGTGTCACCAGAGGATTTTAGCTCCACAAATAAATGATTAGACTATATTAGTGATTAAAATACTTTGATGACTCAACTTCCTCCAGCTAAATCAAGTACTTATTGTCGGAGCCAAAGCACAGAGAGAATCTAGCCGCACATTTGAATTCACAGGCAATAAAGATAAAACACCAGGTAAAAAACCTAGGTGCTATTTTAAATTCTGAACTAAATCAGGAATGTGACCAAAATAGGTTTTTAACCACCCGAGGAACATTGCCACGGTGCAGCCGTTTCTCTCTCAGGCTGATACAGAGAGACTTATTCATGCTTTTATTACAAGCAGGCTGGACTACTGTATTGCTCTCCTGTCTGGTCTACACAAGCATGCCATTGGTCAACTGCAAAACATACAGAATGCTGCAGCACACGTAATGACCAAGATGGACAGCACACATTACACCAGTTTTAAGGTCTCTGCACTGGCTGCCTGTGAGATTTAGAATAGATTTTAAGATTCTTCTATTGGTTTTTAAAATCAACCCACAATTGTGCACCAAAATACATGTCAGGCATGCTTTAATGGTATCTACCCAGTAGGTCCCTCAGTTATTATGCCCCCAGCCTCTGGAATAGCCTGCCAGATAACCTTAAGATGCCAAAAGATGCTATCCTGTAAAGCATATTGTCTGAAATGTGCTGTATAAATAAAAGCTTGATTTGACCAATGCATGGTAGTTCCATTATCCATATTGACTGTATGTAACCCTGTATTGTTTTGTGATAAATGTAATACAATGCTGGGTTTGTTGGGAGAACCAAGACACATTTCCCCAAGGGGAAACAGTCTAGGCTGTGAGAATCTTAATGGGTGGAAGGATAGAAGACAGAACTGTGTACTGAAAAATGTATTGAATGGTATGAGTCAGCGAGGGGAGACAGATGGAGTTATTTGCAATGCAGACTCGCCTGCCACTTCACATCATCTTCTCAGAGGCAACCTGCCCAATTGGCATGGCTTTGATGATAAGTGAGCAGACATCATATGAGTGCTGTCTCACGCTCCTACTCTTCCTATCAGTTGTGAGCATGTGCATTGTGTCATGTAGGCATCTGTACTGCATATTTCATATACCATATTTATTCATATATTTTTGAGATGTTGTTAATGTGCAAGAGAAATTTCTCCCCTGGGGACAAAGTTTCTTATTTTAGATTATTTCTAAATACCTGGCATCATACCGTTCTTAGAAATGAATGTTGTGTCTGTCCATTTCTTGGTCCAACCAACACTGACAAACAGAATGATGACAATTCAGTGTTGATAACCCTTATCATAACGCTACTGCTGTTCTTGGAATGAGAAAGAACAGTTGAGGGTGTATCAATGTAAGCAGCAGGGACTGAACACTGAAACAAGCGCTGGCTTCAAGTGACAAACAAGTTCCAGCTGATCTCCAAAACTCAAACATTAATTGACATTCAGCCTGCCATTTGCAATGAAGGGGAAAGAAAGCAATAACTGGCAGCCCCTGTAGGCTATAATTTAACGTTAGATAATGGTGGTCAGTGAATTGTTGAGAGCTGATTAAGCAAGTCTCAGAACTAACAACATTAATTTAGACATTTGGCCAAATATTACTTTCAATTAGTTCAAATGTATCTAATGTCGGTAATTAGATAGCTATATATAACGTATTGGCTAATCTCTGATCTTTCTAAAGGAGCTAACTAGGGGATTGACGTCTTCATTTTGCCATCTGTCTGTTCAACTGTGACAATGTTTTCTAACGTTAGATAACTAACGTTAAGTTAACGTAATAATCTTTTAGTTTAGTTTTTATTACACCTTTATTTAACCAGGTAGCGTTAGGCCAGTTGAGAACAAGTTCTCATTTACAACTGCGACCTGGCCAAGATAAAGCAAAGCAGTGCGACAAAAACACAGAGTTACACATAAACAAACGTACAGTCAATAACACAATCCTTGATGGCTATTCGCAGTTGTAATTACTCACCTTGTCCTCGGGAATTAGGGTTTCGCTGTCCTTTTTCATGTCTTTCTGCCCGAGGGCCGAATTAAAGGATACCTTCACCATCGTGAAATTTGCACTGGTTGATTTCAAAATAACAGAGTGTGAGTGTGTTTAGCACGTCGAAGTTGTTTGGAATCTTGCTGCTGTAGCTAGCTCCTACGACCGCGCAGATAAACACACACAGCTCGTGCTGCCCGACTCAACCAAATATTCACCTCAACTCAACAGCTGAGCGCCGAGTACCTAACTTCCAGAGAATACTATTTTCTTCTGTATAGATGTGGCTCCGCCTCTTTCTATTTTTTGCCTCAGTGACTTCGCCAACAGAAGGACTTTTCACTCCTTTCCAACAGACGTCGCTAGCAAGCTTTATTTCCACACAACAAAATATCAGCTCCATTTCCTGTTCTGCGCAGTGGCGTGGAAACAGTGATGGCGGTGACTGATAAATCTACGAAAGAGCGGTTATTATCGGTACTGGACGATTTAGAAGTGTTATCCAGGTACGAATTTATTATTTTCTCACCCGAATAATTGTTTCCTGAACAGCCATTCAAATGATCTAGTTTGTAGTTTATTTAACAATGCCTACGTTTCGTGTTCTGAGTGTAATGTTACTGCTAGGCCAGTGGTTCCCAACCAGGGCTACTGGGACCCCTGGGGGTAATTGGCCTATCCACAGGGGGTACTTGAGAAGACTCATGAGATCATAGGGTTACTGGTCAAATGCACATGAGGGGGTACATTAGGTGTACTCCAGGCAGAGCAAAATTCAGTTGGTGGTACAGTAACCGAAAAATGTTGTGAACCACTGTTGTATAGGCTATAACGTCAGCCATGGATTGTGTATATATAAAACCCAATGTTACTCGTATTTCAGGGAATTGATAGAGATGCTTGCACTGTCAAGGAGCCAAAAACTCCCCCAAGGAGGCGAGGACACCCAGGTAACAGGCATCGGATTCAACCTAAAACTATATTTAGATGTAGCAACAATATCTGCAATCCAAGCTATTCAAAGAATTATAAGATGTGCACCATACCTGAACATACCACTCAGATTTAGTTTGCATTTTGTGAAATAGGTTTTTGAGACTGCTTTTCTCCACACAACTTTGTGTCAATAGTAGTCTATCTTACAATGTGCAGTCGGTCAGAAGTCTGAATGCATGTGTTTTGCTGTGGGCAGATCCTGGAGCTGCTGGTGAAGCGAGACAGAGAGTTCCAGGAGCTGATGAGGGTGGCACAGGAGCAGGGCAAGGTGCACCAAGAGATGCACGTCCTGGAGAAGGAGGTGGAGAAGAGAGACTGCGACATCCAGCAGCTCCAGAAACAGCTGAAGGAGGCTGAACATATACTGGTGAGAATAGTGGAGCTGGAGAATGATAAGAAATCCTAAAGAGACTACAATGTGTCTCCTTTACTAAATTGGAACCCAACAGCACATTGTTTATGGCTTTGATTCAACCTAACCTTTTTTGCCCAAACCTCTCTCTTCTAGGCGACTGCTGTATACCAAGCAAAGGAGAAGCTAAAATCTATTGATAAGGCCAGAAAAGGTGAGCCTGATTTTCACAGCATTCGTATGAGTAGCTGGAGAGCTTTCTGATACATAAATACCACCAGAGATTATAAATGTGAAACTAAAATAACTTTTGTCTTTCAGGGAGTATTTCCTCAGAAGAGATCATCAAATATGCCCACAGGATTAGTGCCAGCAATGCAGTGTGTGCCCCTCTCAACTGGGTACCAGGTTTGTCTTCTTTCTGCCCTTTTTTATTTTGTTTTGAAGTCTTAGATACCCTTTCCCCCCCAATCACTACCTCCCCCAGATCCTCCTTCCCTTGCATGTTCCTTCTCTCCAGACTGGAATTTCCTCTCGGTAGAGATAGTGGCTGAGGTTCAAATAATCCCTATCACAGCAGTGACTAGCATTCACAATACTACAGTAATTACTCTTCAATCGACTTGATGACATATTCCTTATAACAGGTGATCCACGTAGACCTTACCCGACTGACCTGGAGATGCGCAGTGGAATGTTGGGTCACATGAGCAATCTGCCAACTAATGGCGTGAACGGACACCTCCCTGGAGATGCACTGGCTGCTGGGAGATTGCCGGGTATGCTTTTGTTGTATGTGTGGTTCCTTTCTTCTACAAATTGAGTCAAATGTTTTTTTCTTCTCCTATGGTCTTTGTGTTTGATATGATTCTGTGGACTATACAGTATAATACTAACCCTATCACGCAGCTCAAATACTCTTTCCTTCCTCTCCCCCTCAGATGTGCTTACACCCCAGTACCCCTGGCAATCGTCCGACGTCTCAGTGGGTATGCTCCCCCCGCACCATGGCAACGACTTTGGGCTGGAGCCCCCCGGCCACAACAAAGAGAACGAGGACGACGTGGAAGCCATGTCTACAGACTCAT
Source organism: Salvelinus alpinus (assembly GCF_045679555.1). Taxonomy (NCBI): domain Eukaryota; kingdom Metazoa; phylum Chordata; class Actinopteri; order Salmoniformes; family Salmonidae; genus Salvelinus; species Salvelinus alpinus. The sequence continues at coordinate 35,569,151 of NC_092099.1, read as the reverse complement.
CCAGCAGCAGCAGCGACTCGGACTGACTGGCTGAGTGTGTGTCTGTCCATCAGCCCGCCCACCTGTGTGTATATATCTGTATCATCAGCTGACTGTGTGTTGGGAATTGGACACTCCCAGTACCTCGTAGAGCCAGCGATCCATCACACCCATAACCTATATGAAAAGCTAGAGTTTGATCACTCTGACCCTCTCTTTTCCCAGCTTGTTGATGAAACATTTGTACTAAATTATCTGTCATCCCCAATGTAATACACTATATATACTTTTGAATGTGGGCACCCCTTCAAATTAGTGGATTTGGCTATTTCAGCCACACCCGTTGCTGACAGGTGTATAAAATCGAGCACACAGCCATGCAATCTCCATGGACAAACTTTGTCAGTAGAAGGGCCTTACTAAAGAGCTGCCCCTGTCAACAGTGCTGTTCTCTGGAGTGATGAATCATGCTTCGCCATCTGGCAGGCCGACAGACTAATCTGGATTTGGCGGAGGTCAGGAGAACGCTACCTGCCCGACTGCATAGTGCCAACTGTAAAGTTTGGTGGAGGAGGAATAATGGTCTGAGGCTGTTTTTCATGGTTCGGGCTAGGCTCCTTAGTTCCAGTGAAGGGAAATCTTAACGCTACAAGATACAATGACATTCTAGACGATTCTGTGCTTCCAACCTTGTGGCAACAGTTTGGGGAAGGCCCTTTCCTGTTTCAGCATGACAATGCCCCCATGTACGAAGCGAGGTCCATAAAGAAATGGTTTGTCGAGATCGGTGTGGAAGAATTTGACTGGTCTGTACAGAGCCCTAATCTCAACCTCATCGAACACATTTGGGATGAATTGGAATGCCGACTACGAGCCAGGCCTAATCGCCCAAAATCAGTGCCCGACCTCACTAATGCTCTTGTGGCTAAATGGAAGCAAGTCCCCGCAGCAATGTTCCAACATCTAGTAGAAAGCCTTTCCAGAAGAGTGGAGGCTGTTATAGCAAATGGGGGACCATGAGCAATGTCATGGTCCCCCCTCATGGACCAACTCCATATTAATGCCCATGATTTTGGAATGAGATGTTTGATGAGCAGGTGTCAACATACTTTTGGTCATGTAGTGTATTACAGTGTCTGTAAAGTCCACAGTATGGTTACGCTGATTCAGTTCAGGGAAATGTCTGGTACTACGTAACTCTGATAGTGATAACACTGTTGTATTCCTTTCATTGTCTATCTGGCTCCCCATCATTTGTTTATTTTTATTTTTTTTAGAGACTGACAATGGGGAATAGTGTTGAAAAGTACATGTACCCTTGAAGGGAATATAACTGTATTTGTTTTGTTTTGAAAGAATGTGTTGCAGATTTGAACCCAAGTGCTCCTTAACGTCTCTGCTATTGGTTAAAACATCTCTCCAGGAGTAGATTTTGAATTTGTTCAGCTTGCCCGAGTTCACACTTGCCGGCCAAGGTTCATCAAGCACACCGTATATTCTTTATATAGAAAGTCATTTTTGTTTTGTTTGACTGATGAGTGTTTGCTCCATGTGTAAATAGGTCTGTATATACAGTAGGTTTTTCCAAACCGGGTAAATAAATACCAATTTTGAGGAAATACGTTTGTGTTGCTCATATCTTAGAGAATACAATTTTAAAGGCCACCATGACCTCGTTTTAAGTGTGCATTATATAATGTCCAGTTGACCGTATGTATTTATAGCCTTGTCTTCAAATTGTGAAGACCATTGAATGTGAGTCACGCCTATGCAAGGGGCGCTCGGGCGCATGCGTAGTGACATAACAAACCAAGCGCCTAATTCGTCAGCTTGAGAAGGGAACATGGCGGCGTCCCTGATTTGCGGCCGATTGTCGGCTAGCCTGAGAAATTCTGGGGCAAGATCGACGCTTAACACTGCATCCAAAGTAAGTCTACCTTGATAAAAATGTTATGAAATCCGGCTGCCTGTACCTGTGATAATTTTTCTGCTGCACCGTCTTCGAAGTCCCCGAGAAATGGGGTGAAATTTGACATTCGCTTATCTCCTTTGAGGTAACTAGGAAACTGGCTATGTTGGCTAGCTAGCCACATTACTAATGTTTAGCTCGCTAGCTAACGTCGTTGCTTGTTTAGCAATGGAAAGACGAATGTATCAGTGCATGTATTTAAACAAGCTTATGGGGGTTCAGGGATTTGTTTGTTAGCAATAGCTTTTCGCTCACATACAGTACTAGTTGTTTAGACAGTGACCTCCAACACAGCTGCCATAGACTAGAGACGACAGGACGGGGGGTGCCAGGAGCGTCATGCCCATCGGGGGTACAGGGGTAGGTGCCCCCTCATATATGTCCTGTATAATAACACAATTAACAACTTTTCCCCCCCATTTTATAATACTACTATCCACTTAGCAATTTTATGAAGTTGGCTTTAGCTAGCCCAACCTCACAACTAGCTACCAAGAAGCCATTTAAAGCTATCAATTAAGTTAGTGGCTAGCTTGACCATCTTAGCTGGCATACCTGCTGACAAGGTTGGTAGACTTTAGAAAGGCAAACAATAACTAAATGTACCGAATAAGACTCACATTACTTTCGATCTTTTACCCAGATTTTAGCAGAGATTCAGAGAATCATATTTAGTTTCTTTAAAAAAAATAACCACCATTTGGGAGTATACAGACAGCTCAAGAGGAATGCTTAGATATATGATTATGACTAGATTGCAGGTAAAAGCTGTTTCACGTGTTTGAAAAAAATCTTCAATTCTCCAGCCCCCAAAGCATCCTCACATACTTTCTGCTTCCTTGTATTTTTTGGATGCATGATGCCCCTGGGGGGAGAAGGGAGGATATGCACCATCCAGGCTGTTTGTTCATGCTCACTTGCACTGACAAAGCTGACATTTTTAGAACCAAGTTGGCCTTTTCAGATTTGAAAATAAATGGGTTTGATGATGACATAATGATTAATTTGATGCCCAAATGATATGTTTAATGTGTTCCTCTTTCATATCTGCAAACTTACAGTATTGCACACATCTACTCCACATTTTTTGTTGTGTACGTGTCCTCTTAGTCTTTTGTATGGGTGTGACTATTCTTATTCAGTGTCCTTTCACAGAGCGCTATGTACTCCCCCTGACATATGAGTAGGTACTGTTATGTTACTGCATCCCCCCCCCCCCCCCCCACACAATTGTTTTCTCTATCCCCCTCTGCCTCCCCTCTCTCCAGGTGCTGGGCGGTTCCTCCGGCCTTCTTGGGGCTCAGCAGCAGCCACCCCACCTTCAGCAGCAGCAGAAGAACCTCTCCCTGCATGAGTACATGAGCATCGGCCTGCTCAAAGAGGCTGGCGTCTGTGTGCCCGTGGGCAAGGTTGCCAGCTCACCCGATGAAGCCTACTCTGTTGCCAAGGAGATTGGTAAGCCATGCCTTAATAGGATGTGGGCAAATTAATTTGAGTAGGCAAACTTGGGGGTGTGTGCATAGTCCCCTCCCGTACTCCCTGTTCACCCACGACTGCGTGGCCAAACCCGACTCCAACACCATCAAGTTTGCTGACGACACAACGGTGGTAGGCCTGATCACCAACAACGATGAGACAGCCTATAGGGAAGAGGTCAGAAACCTGGCAGTGTGGTGCCAGGACAACAACCTCTTCCTCAACGTGACCAAGACAAAATAGATTATTGTGGACTACAGGAAAAGCAGGGGCGAAAGCATCCATTTACATTGACAGGGATGTAGTGGGGCGGGTCGAGAGTTTCATGTTCCTTGGTGTCCACATCGCCAACAAACTATCATGGTCCAAACACACCAAGACAGTTGTGAAGAGGGCACGACAACGCCTTTTCCCCCTCAGGAGACTGAAAAGATTTGGCATGGGTCCCCAGATCCTCAAAAAGTTCTACATCTGCACCATCGAGAGCATCCTGACCGGTTGCATCACCGCTTGGTATGGCAACTGCTTGGCATCCAAGCGTAAGGTGCTACAGAGGGTAATGCGTACAGGCCAGTACATCACTGGACCACGGTCACCCAAGTCATAGACTGCTCTCTTCTACCGCACGGCAAGTGGTACCGGAGTGCCAAGTCTAGGTCCAAAAGGTTCCTTAACAGCTTCTATCCTCAAGTAATAAGACTGCTGAACAATTAATCAAATGGTCACCTATTTGCATTTTTGGTTTTTACACTGCTGCTACTTGCTGTTTATTATCTATGCATAGTCACTTTACCCCTACCTACATGTACAAATTACCTTGACTAACCTGTACCCACGCACATTGACGCGGTACCGGAACCCCCTGTATATAGCCTCATTATTGTGATTTTATTGTGATACTTTTTTAAATGTTTAGTTTATTTAGTAAATATTTCAACTGCATTTTTTCATTAATGGCTTGTAAGTAAGCATTTCATGGTAAGGTGTACACCTGTTGTATTCGGCGCATGTGACAAATACAATTTGATTTTGATGTCAGACCAGGTATTAGTGCTTGAGTAGTGCGTTCTACATACAATAGGCCTATTTATTGTTGTTTGACTGAGCAATAGTGCTGAGCGATTAACCAAAATGTCTGATCTTTGTTATTAAACAACTACAATGACCATAATCCATTGGGTACCTACTCGTCCGGTCTGTGTTTTTCTTTTACGCCTGCTATGTTAGGTTATTGTGGGGCAGAGAGAGAGAGATGAGATGGAAGAAGGCGCGATAGAAAACAGTTTCTTCGCGAGATGCGGTATCTCTACCTGAAAATACATGATCTAAGTGATTGGTAGTTGGTATTCAGCAGTCATAAAAGTATTCCTTATTTACTTTGAAGAACTACTAAAATAGAGATTTTGTCAGACCGCATATAGAGATGAGATGATTACTTGGAATTAAATAAAAGTCATCAAATAAAACAAATGTAATAGAACACAATTAAAATGTATTTTTTGTAATGTTAAGTGATAAGCAGTATTGGGCAGTCAGTACTATCATCTGATTTTTATTGTCTTATTCTGGGTTACAGCATTCAACCCACATCATGCATAGTGCATTTCATGTAAAAAAAATTAAATATATACTTTCTTTTTTTTTTCATAATCCAAACCGTCCTCAAAAGCACTAATCATTCACCACTACTGAGTAAGGTATGTTGTCAGAGTGGACTGTAGGCCTATACTGTAATCTAGGGATATCTCTATCATCGTAGTGCCATAGTCAGAGGTCAGAGAGAACCTCTGGAAGTTTATAATATCTTATAAGAATTCAAAAGGCACAAAGACAGTGCCGTTTTAGGGCTTAGTAGCTTTAATTACTAACAATAGCCAGCATTAGTTGACTATCTGATCCAGAACTTTGGTTCTCCATTTATATCTTCTTTGTAAACGGTGAGCCAACATGGTTTCAACATTTTATTGAGTTAAGTTTTATTAGTTGTATGTACGGGATACAGATGGTATACATTGTCCAACAAATTGTTTATTATTTTTTAAATACCTTTAATTTAACTAGGCAAGTCAGTTAAGAACAAATTCTTATTTACAATGATGGCCTACATTGGCCAAACACAGACGACGCTGGGCCAATTGTGGCCGCCCTATGGGACTCCCAAACACGGCTGGTTGTGATACAGCCTGGAATCGAACCAGGGTGTCTGTAGTGACGTCTCAGGCACTGAGATGCAGTGCCTTAGACCGCTGCACCACTCGGGAGCCCCAAATGCTTACTTGCAGGTTCCTTCTTGACAATGCAACAACAATAAGAAATAATAAAAGTTAACAATACGAACATAGTCTCATGTTATGTTAAAATACTTAGCTGGCCTGTCCCTTTAGGGGCTGGGGGGTTACCATTGTTATGGGGCATTCTGGTGTGTGTGTGTGTGTGTGACAGCTCGTCTGCATTTGCGAATGCTAGAATCAGCAAAAGTGATTTGATTCAAATCTGAGTTAACAAATCGAATTCGAATCTATTCATATCTTTGAAGTCAGCCCTAGTGTACTTTCTTGTTACTTTGAAAATGCCATGTATACACATTCACCCACATTTCTCTGGACTAATCTGAGAGTGCTGCACACAGAATCTGTAACCTACATCTGACATGGTGTGACCCTTGGCCTTGTTTAGGGTGTTTTTAATAGCCTCTGAGGCGGCAGTAGAGACTACAGTCTAAACATAGCACTGAACCCAAGGCTATCAGTTAACACTGTTCTGCAGCCTGCTGTGCTCAGCTGGACACACAGTAACCTGTTTACACCTATCAGTGCTTCCTTTTCCTCAGGGGCCAGTGTCATGGAACTACTCTACTCTTGGACTAGCCTTTTTGATAAATGGCATTGCTCTGGACTAGGGATACTCTTTTCATTTGATTCAGACTAGTGTTTAGATTATTATATGTTAATGAAATCAAAATGTCCTTCCAGGCTTTACATAGAGGTTTTAGGCATGTCATTTTTAGGTAGCCTACTCTGTAACTAACTGTAATAGTGTGTTGTCTAACTTTGTTAATATGTTACTATACTAGATCAATAAAGTTAAATAATCTCTGCCCTACTGAATTCCTCTGTGGTAATGAGTAGGACCTAACATGATGTAGAACAATGTATCCATTCACTGTGTAGCTTACTCGATGCTAACACATAGTTTTCTGCTTGTGGATACAGATTAACTTGACAATGTCCAGAAGTAGCCTAGTCATTTAGGGCCATGAGTGCATGCCTTTGCTAGAAAGGTTGTGTTAGGCAGTGTTTGCACTGACAATGTTTTGTGTAGTTTGTACGTCTGCATTATTATCGGTCTGTGGGTGTAAATGGCAGTGGAGTGTTGGGCTAGTCTGTAACTGCTATGGTCTCTTTCTCCCTCGTGTGTGTGTGGGTGGGTGTCTCAGGCACCAAGGATCTAGTGGTGAAGGCTCAAGTGTTGGCTGGAGGCCGAGGCAAAGGCACCTTCGAGGGAGGTCTGAAGGGAGGAGTGAAGATTGTCTACTCGTGAGTGTCCGAGAGAACTCCTCTCAAACTGCACCCATTTCTACTCTGTGTCAATTCTTTTGTCTCTCTTCCCCTCTCCTACAGTCCAGAGGAGGCCCGGGACATCTCCTCTCAGATGATTGGCCGTAAGCTGTACACCAAGCAGACAGGCGAGCAGGGCCGTATCTGTAACCAGGTTTTCATCTGTGAGCGCAGGTACCCCCGCAGGGAGTACTACTTCGCCATCACCATGGAGAGATCCTTTCAGGTGAGGTCATTCCCGCCCCTTCACGCCTCTCAGGTGACAACAGCTGACAAATCACGCTCAGCCATTCTGGGTCAGGCCGTCAGATTTGACATATTGGGCAGCTGTTATTTTTTATTTTGAATGTTGATTGTGTTGTGTTGGATGGTCCCACTAGATGGCGTAGTGGTAAAGGACATGGCCGTGGACATGTTGAAATACTTGTGCTCCGTGGGACTTGCTCGTCCAGCTGCTGTTACAGTTCTGTTTTCTAAATAGGATAATCAGACACCAGTTGTCATTGAGAATTTAAAGACCGATGGATCAATTCAATCGTTTGTTACATTTTTTTATGATAGCCCAGGTACTATTAGGTTAACTATATAATATCTGTATTGACCCTTTTTGCACAACACTTTTGACTCATCACATATGCTGCTGCTTTTTATTATCTATCCAGTCACTTTAGCCCTACCTTTATGTAGATATCTACCTCAATTACTTTGTACCCCTGCAGTACCACTGTAATGGTATATATAGCCAAGTTATTGTTACTCATTGTGTCCTTGTGTTATTATTTTTTTGTTTTTCTCTGCATTGTTGGGAAGAGCCCGTAAGTAAGCATTTTACTGTTAATCTACCCCTGTTGTTTACGAAGCATGTGACAAATACAAATTGATTTGCTGTGAGACCTATGTTCCATTAATTTGCTCTTTTTTAGTTTGATTGCCACTCAATGAATGTGTAAAATGATTGGTACTCATAATCTCTCGGCCACTCCCTCTGAACAGGGCCCTGTGTTGATTGGCAGCTCTCAGGGGGGCGTGAACATCGAGGATGTGGCAGCGGAAAATCCCGACGCCATTGTGAAGGAGCCAATCGACATCATGGAGGGAATCAAGATGGAACAAGCTGTTTCGGTACAGTTGATCGGGTTGTAGAAATACCTCTTGATTTGTCTTTCAGTCTCTTAGATCCCAGGAAACACTACATACTCTGGTAAATAAACAATACTCCACCTGATTTTAAAGCTAGCTATTTTGGTCCATGTTTAAACAAACGACTTGCAGTAACGGGCCTCAGAACCTTATTCGTTAGGCATGTCCCCCCCATGCAGTGTAACATCTTTAAACGTCAGGTTTTGACTTTGAAATGCTCACTCAACATGGCATCTCATACACTACATGTGTCTTAGAGTGCCTGCAATGTTACCATGACCTGGCAACGTCTCTCACATTCACTATAAATCACATTTATTTATATAGCCCATCTTACATCAGCTGATATATCAAAGTGCTGTACAGAAACCCAGAAACCTAGCACGGTGGCTAGGAAAAACTACCTAGAAAGGCCGAAACCTAGAGAGGAACCAGGCTATGAGGGGTGGCCAGTCCTCTTCTGGCTGTGCCGGGTTTAGATTATAACAGAACATGGCCAAGATGTTCAAATGTTAAATGACCAGCATGGTCAAATAATAATAATCACAGTAGTTGTCGAGGGTGCAACAAGTCAGCACCTCAGGAGTAAATGTCAGTTGGCTTTTCATAGCCGATCATTGAGAGTATCTCTACCGCTCCTGCGATCTCTAGAGAGTTGAAAACAGCAGGTCTGGGACAGGTAGCACGTCCGGTGAACAGGTCAGTGTTCCATAGCCGCAGGCAGAACAGTTGAAACAGCAGCACGGCCAGGTGGACTGGGGACAGCAAGGAGTCATCATGCCAGGTAGTCCTGAGGCATGGTCCTAGGGCTCAGGTTCTCCAAGAAAGAGAATTAGAGAGAGCATACTTAAATTCATACAGGACACCGGATAAGACAGGAGAAATACTCCAGATATAACAGACTGACCCTAGCCTCCGGACACAAACTACTGCAGCATAAATACTGGAGGCTGAGACAGTAGGGGTCAGGAGACACTGTGGCCCCATCCGATGATACCCCCGGACAGGGCCAAACAGGCAGGATATAACCCCACCCACTTTGCCGAAGCACAGCCCCCACACCACTAGAGGGATATCTTCAACCACCAACTTACCATCCTGAGACAAGGCCGAGTATAGCCCACAAAGATCTCCCCCACGGCACAACGCAAGGGGGGGCGCCAACCCAGACTGTACCCCTCATTGTCATTCGTTCCTCCTCACCTTCAATTGAATTCAAGTGTTTTACAAGCTGGTAATAGATTTGTAAATGTTGCTAAAGTAGAAATAAATGACAAACAATGTAGATTTGAAGAACTGATATTGATACATTTCTTTCTTTTGCTCCCTCACTCTTTTCTCGCTCTTCTCTTTGTCTTCGCTCTCTCTCCAGATTGCCACAAAGATGGGCTTCCCTGCTGCTCTGATTGACGACGCAGCTGCTAACATAATCAAGCTCTACAACGTCTTCATGAAGTTTGACGCCTCCATGCTGGAGATCAACCCCATGGTGGAGGACGCCTCTGGCCAGGGTACACATACACTTGCTTTTTGTTCCTAGTGATGTTGTTAGTCACGCCAGTGTTAAGAGCTGGGTGAGAGTGTGTTGCTTGGTTGGAGGCTTCTCCCATTGATCTATGACTCACTGTCAATCATTCTCATTAACGCACTCCCAGTGAAAAACCTTAGTGTGAATCACTGCACTTTTAACTGATGGGCCAATTAGGCAGCTAAACCCCATGGTACTGAAGGAATGATGGTGTTATTGCACAACCAACCGTCTTCAACATCATAGCCATACATGTTAGAGTATGGTGGCTGGGTCAAATGTTAGCTTTGAAATGTAAAAGGCATTCCAGTGCTCATATGTACTTCGAATGACCTTGTGGTTATGGGCTGACTTGACCAACCCCAAACATACCAGGAGAGTTGATTGACAGTAGGAATGGCCAGTGCTGACCCTACTACATTAGCAACATCTGTAGAGGTCTCTATCTTATCTGTCACTAACCCAGATCTGTCCTTGACATGTACTGTACAGCCAACCAAGGTTACACAGTAAAGCTATGTCACAGAACTATACTCAACAAAAATATAAACGCAACATGTAAAGTGTTGATTTCATGAGCGGTAATAAAAGATCCCAGAAATTTTTCATACACGTAAAAAGATTATTTCTTTCAAAATTTGTGCACACATTTGTTTACAACCCTGTTATTAAGAATTTATCCTTTGCCAAGATAGTCCATCCACCTGACAGGTGTGACATATCAAGAAGCTGATTAAACAGCATGATCATTACAAGGGCTGTCACCGACAAAAAAAAATCTTAGTTAACCAAGAATTCTTTTCACCAATCGATTGGTTGAAACGTTAAAAGGTGTATTTTTCCATATATAGACAAATCCTATGTGTTTTAATCAAATCAACTTTTTGGACTGAGCTTGTCTGATGCTTTAAGCACACTGTTTGATTAAATAATTAAGAGACACAAATGACTAGAGGGAGTCCGACCACAATTGATTTGATTGTGCCGGGCCTGGTTCAGACTTGCTGTGTAAAAAAAAAAAAAAGATAATAAAATAAAAAAGACAGCAAGTGACTGTGTGACTAGCACCCGTTGTCTGTTTCTCCTTGCTGCAGCGACCACCACAGAACATCAGCAGTGTATCGCACTGTCTGTGTTGTTGAAGCTGCAACATAATTATAGCCATTTCTGACTGAAAAGTTATGTTACTGTAATCCCTAATTTGTTAAGGAAAAACATTTCCTATTCCCTCAACCATTGCTCTCTTTACGTGAAACATGACAAATAGGGCGTGACCTAATAGCATATCATAATCACATCAATAAATAGGTTATAACAAACTCTGAACGCCATAAAACGTGACAGAAAAATGGATGCAGAGGACGTGACAAATAAAGAAAATGGGGAATGTTTACTGGTTTCTCAGGGGGTAAAGGGAAAGTCAGATATGTGGAATAAATGTGATCGTTGTAGAAAATACTGTAGATCAGGAAAAAGGAACTAAGGAGCAAACGATGCGTGCATATTATGTGTGCCAAACAAGTGCTGTTAGATTAGAATATAATTTTTCTGACAGTTTGGAACAATGTAAACTATTATATGCGTACCAGAGTCTGTAATTTTTTATATTTTTATATAGCCTTTATTACAGCAAAGTCTAAACATGAATGGAACGGTTTAGGCCTATTTATTGTTTACGCTAATTATTCAATGGTCACTTTTGTTATTTTATTTGAAAACTAAAATGCTTGATTGCATTTAAAGTCATGAATGGCTCGTATGCTGTGTGATGACATGAACGAATAAATGATTGATTGATACAGTAGCCTATAAGTATTGAAATATAGGCCTAAGTAAGGTACGGTATTAAGGCTAAACAGGATGTACAAGGCTGCTATACTAAGCCTACTAATGATAATGACATGAATTATTAAAATTATAATGATGATCATAATAAGGAGATCACGGAAAATGGAGAAATAAAAATCATTTCTGACCATTTGGAAAAGTGTAAATAACAATAAATAAATAATACCAGAGACTGATCTAATGACAAAAAGTATAAAGCCTTTAATTACAGCATAGCAAAGATTAAAAACAGCCGGATTTGTGAAATTGCTTTATCCAACATTTTGCAGTTGCGTGAGGCTTGGTGCAGAAGGAATCAGTAGGCTATTAAACAAACACTCAAACAGGCAACAGAAGCAGGATCTGTCTTATTCCTGTAAATATAGCGTTCAAAAGTTTGGGGTCACTTAGAAATGTCCTTGTTTTTGAAAGAAAAGCACAATTTTGTCCCTTTTTTAAAATAACATAAAATTGATCAGAAATACAGTGTAGACATTGTTAATGTTGTAAATTACTATTGTAGCTGGAAACAACTTTTTTTTTAAAGCAATCTACATAGGCGCACAGAGGCCCATTATCAGCAACCATTATTCCTGTGTTCCAATGGCACATTGTGTTAGTTAATCCAAGTTTATCATTTTAAAAGGCTAATTGATCATTAGAAAACCCTTTTGCATTATGTTAGCACAGCTGAAAACTGTTCTGATTTAAAGAAGCATTAAAATGTGCCTTCTTTAGGCTAGTTGAGTATCTGGAGCATCAGCATTTATGGGTTCGATTACAGGTTCAAAATGGCCAGAAATAAAGAACTTTCTTCTGACACCCGTCAGTCTATTCTTATTCTTCGAAATGACAGCTATTCCATGCGAGAAATTGCCAAGAAACTGAAGATCTCGTACAATGCTGTGTACTACTCCTTTCACAGAACAGTGCAAACTGTCTCTAACCAGAATAGAAAGAGTGGGGGGCCCCGGTGTACAACTGAGCAAGAGGACAAGTACATTAGAGTGTCTAGTTTGAGAAACAGTCTCAACATCAACAGTGAAGAGGCGACTCTGGGATGCTGGCCTTCTAGGCAGAGTTGCAAAGAAAAAGCCAAAGAAGCTGCCAGTTCAGGACTTGTGAGGTGTCTGTTTCTCACACTAGACACTAATGTGTCTAGTTTGTGTCTAGTGTCTAGACTGACGAGTTTCAGAAGAAAGTTATTTCTTTCTGGCCATTTTGATCCTGTAATCGAATCCACAAATGCTGATGCTCCAGTCTAAACAAGGCCCGTTTTATTGCTTCTTTAATCAGAACAACAGTTTTCAGCTGTGCTAACATAATTGTAAACATTTTTTTTTTATGATCAATTAGCCTTTTAAAATGATAAACTTGGATTATCTAACACAACGTGCCATTGGAACACAGGAATGATGGTTGCTGATAATGGGCCTCTGTACGCCTACGTAGATATTCCATAAATCAGCCGTTTCCAGCTACAATAGTCATTTACAACATTAGCAATGTCTACACTGTATTTCTGATCAATTTTATGTTATTTTAATGAATGCAAAATTAGCTTTTCTTTAAAAAACAAGGACATTTCTAAGTGACCCCAAAATTTTGAACGGTAGTGTCTAGTACACCATGATTTGGATTTATTTATTTTGCTACTGCTGAACTAAAGAAATGTCAGTTGACAAACAGCCTATCGACCAAACACTTGTCCAGTCGACTAAATGGGGTCAACCCTAATCATTACACAGGTCCACCTTGTGCTGGGGAAAATAAAAGGCCACTCTAAAATGTGTTTTGTCACACAGCACAATACCACAGATGTCTCATGTTTTGAGGGAGCATGTAATTGGCATGCTGACTGCAGGAATGTCCAACAGAGCTGTTGCCAGAGAATTTAATGTTAATTTCTCTACCATAAGCCGCCTCTGATGACGTTTTAGAGAATTTGTCGGTTGTGTGGATGAGCAGTTTGCTGATGTCAATGTTGTGAACAGAGTGCCCCGTGGTGGTGGGATTATGGAATGGGCAGGCATAAGCTACTGAAGACAAACTCAATTGCATTTTTATCGATGGCAATTTGAATGCACAATGATACCGTGACGAACTCCTGAGGCTAATTGTCGTGCCATTTATCTGCAGCCATCACCTCCATGTTTCAGCATGATAATGCATGGCCCCATGTCGCAAGGATCTGTACACAATTCCTGGAAACTGAAAATGCCCCAGTTCTTCCATGGCCTGCATACTCACCAGACATGTCACCCATTGAGCATGTTTGGGATGCTCTGGATTGACGTGTACAGCAGCGTGTTCCAGTTCCCGCCAATATCAAGCCACTTTGCACAGCCATTGAATAGGAGTGGGACAACATTCCACAGGTCACAATCAACAGCCTGATCATCTATCTGCGAAGGAGACGCATGAGGCAAATGGATACTTACTGATTTTCTGAATCACACCCCTACTTTTCTTTTTAACATTTGTATTCCCAGTCATGTGAAATCCATAGATTGGGGCCCAATTTTTTTTCTTTCAATTGACTGATTTCCTTATATGAACTGTAACTCAGTAAAATCTTTGAAATTGTTGAATGTTGCGTTTTTATTTTTTGTTCAGTATAGATAATCTGTTGCACCTTGGACCAGGCATTGGAAAATGTCCCCTCCAAGTACAAACGGACATCTGTATCTGGCTTTGTTGTAATGAAGTTACAGGGTCATTGGGTTTTTGTCACCAAATGATGATGTCAGCCATCTTGGGCTCAGCCTCTGTCTCCTGTGTGTCCCTCTGACAGTGATGTGCATGGACGCCAAGATCAACTTTGACTCGAACGCAGCGTATCGCCAGAAGAAGGTGTTTGACATGCAGGACTGGACCCAGGAGGATGCCAGGGACCGACAGGCAGCCAAGGCTGACCTCAACTACATTGGCCTGGACGGATCCATCGGGTGTCTGGGTGAGCGCCACAACACACCCGACACTGCTTCACAGCACCACAAACCTAGCTTTATAGTAGCAGTATTGATAAAAAAATATATTTTTTGTATATTCACTCTATATTCTCTGTGTTTGTGTAGTGAACGGGGCTGGTCTTGCCATGGCCACCATGGACATCATCAAGCTGCATGGTGGCACGCCCGCCAACTTCCTGGACGTGGGGGGCGGAGCTACAGCCCACCAGGTGATGGAGGCCTTTAAACTCATCACCTCTGACAGGAAGGTAAGGACTGGGAATGGGGGACACTTATCACTGTAACACTTAGCATCTCTGGTTGTCATTGAAGAAGCATTAATCTGCAGTAGGCACTCACTTCTCACTGTGGAACCAATAGGCACAGACATGTCACGTGTTCCACAGTCCTTCACCCTGACCTCTATCCCCAACTGGAACGGGATGGCTGGGTATCTAGAGCAGTAGTAGCCTGCAGTTGATACTATTGATGTTTTAATGGAGTTAGGGGGTAGGGATTCATTAGGAATTCCTGATGTTTGGACCTTCAGGAAGGTTATGGTTGTATAAAGTAACTTTTCAGTACACGCATCCCCTAGTTAGTAAGTGTATCTTTTGACAGACATGTCTGGAGTTACCTGAAGATATCAGTAGGATAGCTCACTCTGAGGGTGGGGTTTACTACTGGTGGAACCTATTGGGTGACATTTATCTGTGGGATTTTGAATGGGGGAGGACTTTAGAGGGAGTACAGGGAGGGTTCTAACCTGCTGTGTGACATACAGTTAGTCATTCATTCATTGATGGGTGAGTAGGTTTTTGATAGATGGTTATAAGCTCTCATGGGAGATTAGTGGCTAATTTCCCATCACTGTCGATGTGTTGACACCTGCTTAGTGTGGTCCTAGTGGTGTCTGTGGTTTATTATGTAGCCTCAGTAATGGTGTGGTATTTATACGTTTTCATTTAAACCGCTACAGTTTTATAATACACATTACATTTACAGTGTGATCTTGATCTTGTTGATGTTATATGATTTTTTTTTAAACGTTTGGTTGTTATTGTTCCTGTATGAATTTGTGATCAAGCTTTTGTGATTGCTTGGTTTTTGGTCTTCTATGGTCAATATCTTCGGTTATGCTTTCATGGTCAACTTCTTTGGTTTGTGGTCCTCAGGTGCAGGCCATCCTTGTGAACATCTTTGGTGGCATCATGAGGTGTGACATCATCGCTCAGGGCATCATCATGGCTGTTACAGACCTGGACCTGAAGATCCCCATTGTGGTGCGGTTACAAGGTGAGACTGACCTCCCTTATACCGTCAAGCATGAGGTAGCTAGCACAATAGCAGCTTGGCATGACCACCCTCTGGCAATTACAGTGAAAACAATTTTAGCTTTGTTATATAGGCTACTGCACTGCCATTTTGGCAAACATACGGGGCTGGGAGAGAGGTGGGGGCGACAGCGACAGTGGAGCGTGGCCTTTTTAAAGGTCAACGAGCAAGCAGCCTGTCAGGATTAGGCTCTTCTAGTACTTCCCCACACACGCTAGTGATGTGGGGGGGGGGAATTTATACAGTTGCATATCGGGATGTTATTTTTTACGATACACTATCGCAATATTATTTTTCCTTCATAGCTTGTTCTTCATCTTTTTTTAAGTAAGGTACCAATTTGTTTTCAGCACTTATTTCCATGACTGATAAATTTGTTTTCTCATGGCTCACTTGTCTTTCTGCAGCAGACATGGTGAGCAATATGTTTGGAACATCGATTCGCAATAAAATCACAGTATCGAATCGCAATAAATATAGAATTGTGAGAATTGCAATGCATATCGTATCGGACCTAAGTATCACATAATACCGGCACTATGGGACCCTGTAGCTCCCAGCCTCTCCCGTCTGGACATGTTTTGAAACACACGGGGACAAATAGAATGTGTGAAGTTATACAGAACTCAATCACTCATAAACTAAATGTAATTGTACTAAAATGATTTCCTTCACAAACGGTTTAGTAATGTATAATGAACTTTCACAAATTAGACTTCTAATTTATTTAGTCTGCTATTTTGAATGCTTTTGTAATCATGATGCAGGGCTGTTATTACAATTGTCTAGCCCAGGTATTCCCAGGGCTACTCGCAATGCCGTCGGGGGTACGCCAAATAAAAAATGTGATTCACATTTTTTTTTTTATGTTTAAAAAAATATTTTCACATTTTCCAACAGTTCATTTATATTTTTCAACTGGGCTATACATTTGGGTAAGTTTTTTTTTCTTGCCTGAGTAGCCTCGTTTCACTGCCAAAAATAAAATGTGTTCAGGGAAATAACAACACAATGTCAAATACAGGTAGCCTTGTCAAATAATTAACATCCAATCACATTAACCGTTACTCTCTCGCGGGAATTCCACTAACGGTTCGTCTGTAGCCAAATTTAGCTGCTGCTCATGTTAGTATCTGTACTGATGGCGCAAAAGCCATGATAGGGAGACATAGTGGAGTGGTAACGCACACGCAAGCAGTTGCTCCCAACGCCACTTGGGTACACTGCAGCATCCACGGGTGGCTCTTACTGCCAAGGGAATGCCTGACAGCTTGAAAGATGTTCTGGTCACTACAGTGATAATGGTTCACTTTGTTAAAGCAAGGCCCCTGAACTCTCGTGTATTATTTGTGCTATGCAATGATATGGGCAGCGACCATGTAACTCTTTTACAACATACAGAAGTGCGCTGGTTATGAAGGGGCAAAGTATTGACACGTTTTTTAAAAATTGAGAGACAAGCTTCATTTTCACTTATCTGACCGCTTGCATGATGACGAGTTTCTCACACGACTGGCCTATCTGGGTGATGTTTTTTCTCGCCTGAATGATCTGAATATAGGATTACAGGGACTCTGCAACTATATTCAATGTGTAGGACAAAATTGAGGCTATGATTAAGAAGTTGGAGCTCTTCTCTGCCTGCATTAACAAGGACAACACATAGGACTTTCCATCATTGGATGATTTTGTGTGCAAATGAACTCAAGCTTACAGACAATGTCAAATGTGATATAGCGAAGCACTCGAGTGAGTTGGGTCCACAATTATGCAGGTACGGATGACACAAATAACTGGATTCGTTATCCTTTTCCATTCCCAGCCTCCCTCCAGTCCACTTACTGATATCTGAGCTATATAAAAGAGAACCAAAGAGCTTTCTAAAAGATCAGCATTCCTTCAGCCTCGTTCTGTTGTGTTTCAGGATCCAGAGTGGACGATGCCAAAGCTTTGATTGCCGCTAGCCCACTGAAGCTCCTGGCCTGTGACGATCTGGACGAGGCCGCTAGAATGGTACACCCACACCTCTCTACCTCTACCCCTCTAAGCACCCGGTCTGGTTTATGTAGGGTGGTGTGTGTGTGTGTGTGTGTGGTACAGTAGGTCTATGTGAAGTGTGTGAATGTGAAAAGGAATGTCAGGAACTGTTTGAGGTTCCAGAGCAATGAGGTGTGTGTGTGTGAGACGAGGGTCACCAGCAGGGTTGAATGTGTGTGTGTGCGTGGGGTGTGTGTCAATTGACACCGTCAGGGTATAGTGACAGTTTAAACCCAGCTCATCGCCATCCTGACTGGTTGAAGTGACACTGCCTGAGTTTTATGGCTTTGATTTCTGGCAGAGCTAGCAGCAGTGAGTCAGAGCAGAGGCCCCCCTTCTCTCATCTCGCCCCTCCATCTATCTTTCCCTCTACCACTAGTCTGGCTTTGCTCTCACTGACTCCCACTATCTCTCCTCTCCTCTCCACTCGCTCTCCTTTGTTTTTGGAGTGTTCTACTCCCCAAAGAGACGAGCATCAGTTAGCCAGCACAATGGCAGCTTGGCATGACCACCCTGTGGCAGTTACAGCCCCCCGCAATTAAAACTATTCACTTTTAGTGTTTTTGTCTGTTTTTTAATGAGATCACTCATATAGTTCCCTGCTGCTGTGCTTGTGTTTAAAGTATTCTCTGTTTCCTCTTTGCAGGTTGTGAAGCTTTCTGAAATTGTGTCGCTGGCTCAGGAGGCTCATGTGGACATCTCTTTCCAGCTGCCACTCTAAGCCATGCCCCTTGACTCTACGACCCCATCTGAACCCTGACACCCCACCCCTTGAACAACAAGAAGAGCCTCTCATTACTGAGCGAATACACCAATATAACACAGCCCACCAACTTCTGTTAGTTCTGTTTCTCTCTCTCTCTCTCTCTGTGGCAAGGCTCCAAAATGCACACACACATACAGGTAACTGCCAAATTAAAGGAAACTAAGTAAATGAGGGATACAAAGTTGCCTGACTACCCAGACTCCTTGTCCTGCAGGAGTGCCTTATATTGAGTGGTCTGAGAATGGGAGATTGGGTAAGAATGAGGGGGGTTTAAAGGGGAGATGCCCATTGTAATGACAGCTGCTAGGTAGTGACACTGGACTAATACTTGGCAAACACTTCAGCTAAGAAAAGAGTTGATGGAATGTAAATCGCTTTTAGGAGTACCTCTTATGTCAATCATTTCATCCATGCAATTTGAAATGCATAGCTGAATAGTGGATTGGTCTGAGTCTGGCGAGAGAGACTGACTAATACCTGGATAAAAGCATCGGAGTACTCTCCTTTACTCCTGAACTAGTAAGAGTTATTTGTGAGTGTTTAGTGTGTGTGATATCTAAACTACTGCTTATCTGGTTGACTGCATGTTTGTGTATTTGTCTATTCCATCCCTTCAATAGGACAGTCTCCTATATAATAGTCTGCCACCATGTCACAGGAACAACCTTTCTCACTCTGTTCTGGTACATATGACAACAAAAATGGGGGTGGGCCGTGTCCACTCAACTGTTAAAAAATTGTACTGTAGTTAAGTCTTCTCTCTATTTCTCCGTTCCTCTGTATCTGTTACTCCCCAGCCCTTAGAACACAGAAACACACTTATTGTGAGTTGTAAGACATTTATTATATCTTGTAAATATCGAGACGGCTGTTCTCTTCTATAAAATATTTATGCTTCTCTTGGGGAGTAAAAAAAATAAAATTAATAAATAGGGAACACACAATTTGCTTCTTGTTTTAGTTTTGCAGCACTTGTACTTGCAATGTGAAAGTTGTTTACTTCTCCTTATGGCTAGTTAGGTTGTGTTTGGCATTAGTCATGTCAACAAAAACAATGGAGGAATTGCTAAAGCGCAAATGTGTATAATGATAAGGCTCATGTGACTCCAAATTAGCTTATATACTGTTGATATTAGCATAGTAGTGTTAGATTCTTACAACATTTTCTACATGCCAGACTCTATTGCAGTTGCATAACATATGTATAATAATTTCAGCCTCTATTCAAATTTCTGTTCTAACCAATAGAATACAACTTTATTTTCCATCTCTAGAGCAACTGCGTGGATGCATACTGGGTTAAAACCGAATTGTGAAGAAAATGTGCCTTCTGGAGTGGCCCAGTCAGTCCTGACCTCAACCCGATTGAGATGCTCTGGGATGACCTCGAGCGGTTCACACCAGACATCCCAAGAATATTGTGGGACTGAAACAGTTTTGTAACGAGGAATGGTCCAAAATTCCTCCTGACTGTTGTGCAGGTCTGATCCGCAACTACAGAAAACGTTTGGTTGAAGTTATTGCTGCCAAAAGAGGGTCTACCTGTTATTAAATGACCTGCACATTTGTGGCTTGCTGGAGGTCATTTTGCAGGGCTCTGGCAGTGCTCCTCCTTGCACAAAGGCGGAGGTAGCGGTCCTGCTGCTGCGTTGTTGCCCTCCTACGGCCTCCTCCACGTCTCCTGATGTACTGGCCTGTCTCCTGGTAGCGCCTCCATGCTCTGGACACTACGCTGACAGACACAGCAAACCTTCTTGCCACAGCTCGCATTGATGTGCCATCCTGGATGAGCTGCACTACCTGAGCCACTTGTGTGGGTTGTAGACTCCGTCTCATGCTACCACTAGAGTGAAAGCACCGCCAGCATTCAAAAGTGACCAAAACATCAGCCAGGAAGCATAGGAACTGAGAAGTGGTCTGTGGTCACCACCTGCAGAACCACTCCTTTATTAGGGGTGTCTTGCTAATTGCCTATAATTTCCACCTTTTGTCTATTCCATTTGCACAACAGCATGTGACCAACAAGGTTGTGACCAACAAGGTTACTTGGAATGAGAAGACTAACCTCAAATATGAACAATGAAGGTCAGAGAAGAATGTGTAGTCTTTGGTTGAGGGATGTGTTCAATGCCAAATATCAACCAGCCCTATTTCATTAGTAATTTTGCCCAAAGCTTGAGAGCTTTTACCTAATGATTTAGCTCTTGGTGACTTATCAAGATCCTTATCAAGAACACAGTTCCCATCTCCTCCAATGATTGTTATTGATTAATTGAAAGATGAGACCAATGCTGAAAGGCTACCAAAAAATTGTGGGGGAGATTTGGGAGGAGCATACACATTAAGAAGGGGAATTTTCTCCCCATATAGATATCCTTTTATGAAAACATAGCAACCCCCCGAATCAGATTTAGACATTTCAACTCTGAGGGGTAGTTGTTTCTTAATGAGTATAGCCACACCTCTACTTTCAGTTGAATACAAAGAAGAGTACACTTGACCGATCCAATCTTTCTTCAACTTTTCATGCCTATGCTTCTCTGATCTGAAAGAAAAAAACTCATCAAACAGATGTCCACACTCTTTACTGATTCATTTATATATATATATTTTAAATTATACATTTACCCCCTTTTTCTCCCCAATTTCTAGTCGTTACTGTCTTGTCTCATTGCTACAACTCCCGCACGGACTCGGGAGAGGCATGCGTCCTCCGAAACACAACCCAACCAAGCCGCACTGCTTCTTAACACAGCGCGCAGCCAACCCGGAAGCCAGCCGCACCAATGTGTCGGACGAAACACCGTACACCTGCGCGATGAGACAAGGATATCCCTGCAGGCCAAACCCTCCCTAACCCGGATGACGCTAGGCCAATTGTGCACTGCACCATGGGCCTCCCGGTCGCGGCCGGCTGCGACAGAGCCTGGGCTCGAACCCAGAGTCTCTGGTGGCACAGCTAGCACTGCCTTAGACCACTGCGCCACCCGGGAGGCCCTGGTTCACTTATATTTTCCTTTTGGAGCTCGAAATGATTTGATGTTTTCAGCTGAATCATGGCAACATTATCCCAAATAACGTTGTGGAGACAGGGCACTGATTGTACCCGCGTAGAGAGGGGGTGTCTGATTTGATTGATGTGCGTCTGGAACCTTCAAAGGGCAGGAGCTAATGGCTGTGGCCCAGTGGGATATCACTGTGTGGGTGGAATCAGTTATACTGTACTGTAATAAGGTCTTGTTGGCCACAAGGTAATGGGGGTTTGATTGCTGGAGAGGGTATTTTGTATCACTTTAAAGGTTGAGGAGGAAGATCAGGCCTTAAAGAGCTGTGTAGGGTTGGTTTGATATTCTTTACTGACTGCTTCAAAGACACACTGTGATCAATTCTAGCAGTTGAGTTGATTACAGTGATCATTATGAAGACTGGACTCTGCCTGGACCCTGATATATATATCAGTCCTTTATAAACCTGTTAAAATTCCGGATTAGAATATTTGAAGAAAGAAGGCAAGAACAAGGCAAGACTTCTGGTGATGTTCCCATATTTTAAAGGTAGGGCATGTCTCATGGCTTCGTACATGTGGGCTGCCAGTATAAACAGACATTGATGTAAAATAAAAGAGTTGTCTAATTTCCATGTGAAGGTGATTGAACACAATGCACATGAATGTAAACAAATGCATTGGGTCCCATTTTATCATGTAAAATGTCTAGCATACCTGATGATGCTCGTGTATTCTGTTCAAGGAGAAGTTGCATGTTCGAACATAAATGTATTTATCACATACACAGTTAATAAGATGCAGCAAAATGCTTAGGTACTAGCTCCCCCCACAATGCAGTATGTTCATCAATAATCATTAACAATGAAAACATACAAAAACACACACACACATATAGAATCACTGTTTCTTTGTTTTATAACATTCGGTCTCTGTTGGGCTCATCAATAGCATCACAAAACTTTGATAATCTTTAATGGGAATATCATTATTCGACAGCAAACATTTCTCTTGCAATGCACATATGTCAGCTTGAGATAAAACAGATTTTGGAATTGTTTGAAAGTTTACAGTAAAACTCAAACAATGTGGGCCATCCTGGATTGAATTAGGTTTAGATATTGTAAAGCAGTTATAGAACACGACCATATCTTTATATCTATCTGCCTTACCTCATCCAGTTAGCTGACATCACCCTCCTAACAAACTTTAATACATTGAACTTCCTGTGTCTGGTGGTGTACCAAGAACAGACCAAGACTATGTACACATTTAACGCAGACAAATATCTCCCAGACACTTTTATTAAACTGACTGAACCAGCGACTCAGCAAAGAAAAGAACCATTAGGTTGATAATGAAGGGTATTATCCCTGCTTGTCTGCTGGTGCCTTCAACTAAACTAAATAAACCCATACACCTTGGAACATTAGGTCCTAAGCGGGTTGTTCTTATCTGAGGGCGTGGAGAAGCAGAGTTACGTCTGTCTTTTCTTCCATTAGGATAAACTCCTGCCGGCTACGCCATTACCAGCTGGGTTGAGGTAGAGGAGCTCTTTCCCTGTCTCCTGGTGTCCGCGGCTAATCCTAATCATGCTTGGTCACCAGCCTTCTGTTCTGTTCCTTGGCACACCATGCTCTGTAAGGAGGATTATGGAGATGTGCCCTAGTTAGCAGGTTGAGCTCGATGTGAGATGGCATTTAGACTGCTTTCCCAGAGGGCCTTTGGTATGCCAGGGTGCGAAGAGCGGTCAAATCCTTCATGTGGGTTACTCATACCCGTCAGTCAAACCTCATTCAATGTACGTACATAGTGTACTAACTGTGCAGCTTAGTGGCTGGGAGGGAGAGAGGATGTCCCCTGTCTTGTTCTAGTTCTTTTCTCTCCTCTTCACCTCTTCTCCTCTCACACATCACTCACTTTCCCATTCAATCTCTCCCTCCTCCATTATCTGTCCCTCTGTGTGTCTGTCTCCCCCTCTCCAGTGCTATATGACAGGAGTGTATTCATCTCTATGGGTAAACTCTGCTGGGGATGAGTGATTGGGCAGAGCATTTCCTCCTGTTCGCCTATTCATGCATGATAAAGGGCATCAATTTGACCCTTTCTGTCAAGAATGGGTGGGCGGGCGGGTGGGCAGCAGAGGAGGCTAGTAGGAGGACTGATAGGAGGACGGGCTCATTGTCATGGTTGGAATGACTTGTGGTGGTATAGTAAAAGTTAATGCGCAGAAAAGCGTACTGCATAAGGGAAATACCAAAACACCTTGATAGGGGTGGCAGCAGATTATCAATTTGTCCAGATACTCTAGTGGCCGCTCTAACAATGAAAATAAATGTCTTAAAAAATGGAAGGCAGTCGTAGGAGGCAAGATCAGGTGGGACTATTCTAGCAAATGAGAGGGCTATACGTGTGTGAAAAACAGGCACAACTCCGATATGTGTTTTTTCTCAACGTTGCTTGGATGTCACTTGTCCTACTTACAGTGCCTTCAGAAAGTATTCACACCCCTTGACTTTTTCCAAATTTTGTGTTACAGCCTGAATTGAAATGAACATATACCCACAATGTCATGTTTTTTTACGCTGAAATGTACTCAACCCCTTTGTTATGGCAAGCCTAAATAAGTTCAGGAGTAAAGGTTTGCTTAACAAGTCACATAATAAGTTGCATGGACTAACTCTGTGTGCAATAATAGTGTTTAACATGATTTTTAAATGACTACCTCATCTCTGTACCCACACATACAATTATCTGTAAGGTCCCTCAGTTGAGCAGTGAATTTCAAACACAGATTCAACCACAACACCAGGGAGGTTTTCCAATGCCTCACAAAGAAGGGCACCTATTGGTAGATGTGTACAAAAAAGCAGATATTGAATATCCTTTGGAACATGGTGCAGTTATTAATTACACTTTGGATGGTGTATCAATACACCCAGTAACTACAAAGATACAGGCATCCTTGCTAACTCAGTTGCCGGATAGGTTGGAAACTGCTCAGGGATTTCACCATAAGGCCAGGGGTGACTTTAAAACAGTTACAGAGTGATAGGAGAAAACTGAGGATGGATCAACAATATTGTAGTTACTCCACAATACTAAAGAAGAAAAAAGAAGGAATCCTGTACAGAATAAATGTTTCTCAAAATATACATCCTGTTAGCAGTAAAGCACTAAACTTAAACTGCAATGTCGCAAATGTGACAGAGAAATGAACTTTATGTCCTGAATACAAAGCATTTTGTTTGGGGCAAATCCAACACAACACACCACTGAGTACCACCCTTCATATTTTCAAGTATGGTGGTGGCTTCATCATGTTATGTTATGCTTGTCATTGGCAGTGACTAGGGAGTTCAGAGCTATGCACATGCAAAATCCTAGAGGAAAACCTGGTTCAGTGTCACGCCCTGATCTGTTTCACCTGTCCTTGTGCTTGTCTCCACCCCCTCCAGGTGTCGCCCATTTTCCCCACTTATCCTCTGGGTATTTATACCGGTGTTTTCTGTCTGTCTGTGCCAGTTTGTCAAGCTTACCAGCGTTTGTCTTGTCAGCGCCTGTCTTTTACCAGCTTCTCTTTTTCTTGTCCTCCTGGTTTTTGACCCTTACCTGTCCTGACCCTGTACCTGCTCGCCTGACCACTCTGCCTGAGCCTGCCTGCCATCCTGTACCTTTGCTCTTACTCTGGATTATCGACCCTTGCCTGCCTTGACCTGTTGTTTGCCTGTCCCTGTTATTACAATAAACATTGTTACCTCACACAGTCTGCACTTGCGTCTTACCTTGATACCTGATAGTTCAGTCTGCTTTCCAACAGACACTGGGAGACAAATAACCTAAAACTCAAGGCCAGCAGGACAATAACCTAAAACTCAAGGCCAAACATACACTGGAGTTGCTTACCAAGACGACATTGAATGTTCCTGCGTGGCCTAGCTACAGTTTACTTAAAATGGCTTGAAAATATGTTGTAAGACTTGGACATCGCTGTCCTAATGATCGATAACCAATTTGACAGAGCTTGAATTTAAAAAAAAAAGAATAATGTACAAATATTGTACAATCCAGATGTGCAATGCTCTTAGAGACTTACCCAGATAGACTCACAGCTCTAAATGCTGCCAAAGGTGATTCTAATATGTATTGACTCAGGGGTGTGAATCTTATTGTAAATTAGATATTTCTGTATTTAATTTTCAAGAAATTAGCAAACATAAAAATAAAAAAACATGTTTTCTGAAGGCACTGTACATTAATACACTCACTCACTCAACCTAAGCATTATGAAACTTCTATGCTATCAAATAAACCACACGTAGCAAATAAGCCATTACATTTTTTGTTAAACCAAATTCGACACTCTCGCTGACCTCCATACACAAACTCCACGCTTGGTGAGTGAATTTTTTCAAATAAATACGGCACCTGCTGGAGAAGACATTTTGGGCCCAGTTATCCTTCGCTTCACCTCTTCCTCTCTGGGGAGGTGCATGCACGGGTATGAGGTAATATGGATAGGATGGAAGAAATAATATAGTAAAACCAGCAAAAGAGCGAATGTAGACCAGGGACAAATGCACTACCCTCCCATGTGCCCATTTAAAAAAACACACATCCTCCCCAAAGCAAAATAAAAGTTAGATAACCAGCCCCCACCCCAGTAAATTTCAAACTATCTCTATTAAGAATCGTAAGTGGATGTTTCAATTCTTTAATGCAATGTAAATTGTACAGCAAAGTATAGGAACGTGTCTGTTACATTATAGCAAGTGTTTTCTTGAGATAAAACATTAAGAACACCTTCCTAATATTGAGTTGCACCCCCTTTTACCATCAGAACAGCCTTAATTAGTCAGGGGATGGTCTCTACAAGGTGTCAAAAGTGTTCCACAGGGATGCTGGCCCATGTTGACTCCAATGCGTCACATATTTGTGTCAAGTTGGCTGGATTTTTGTTTCATTAATTTAACCTTTATTTAATTAGGCAAGTCAGTTAAGAACAAATTCTTATTTAAAATGATTGCCTGCACTGGCCAAACCCGGACCAATTGTGCGCCGCCCTATGGGACTCCCAATCACGGCCGGTTGTGATACAGTCTGGATTCAAACAAGGGTGTCTGTAGTGATGCCTCTAGCACTGAGATGCAGTGCCTTAGACCGCTGAACCAGGGTGTCTGTAGTGATGCCTCTAGCACTGAGATGCAGTGCCTTAGACCGCTGCACCAGGGGGTCTGTAGTGATGCCTCTAGCACTGAGATGCAGTGCCTTAGACCGCTGAACCAGGGTGTCTGTAGTGATGCCTCTAGCACTGAGATGCAGTGCCTTAGACCGCTGCGCCACTTGGGAGCCTTTGGGTGGTGGACCATTCGTGATACACACAGGAAACTGTTGAGCGTGAAAAACCCAGCAGAGTTGCAGTTCTTGCACACTCAAACCGGTGCACCTGTCACCTACTACCATACCCCGTTCAAAGGCACTTTTTTTTATTTTGTCTTGCCCATTCCTCTGAATTGCACACACACATCCTTCTTTAACCTGTCTCCTCCCCTTCATCTACACTTATTGAAGTGGATTCAATAAAAGATCATAGCTGTCACCTGTATTCACCTGGTCAGTCTATGTCATGGAAAGATCAGGTGTTCTTAATATTTTTTACACTCAGTCAATGTTCCCTCAAAAATGTTTCGGCACTGACTAAATTTCAGGTCTGCTGAGCGTAAACTTGAAAGTGGGGAAAATTCTGTGCAACTTCCAGCACGTGTTTACTGTGAACACTTAGGCTGTACACACTTTAAGTTACAGTTTTAACAGTGGCCAAGTAAGGCTACTGTAGCTATTTGATCATAATGTAGGCCTACCAGAGTAGCCTACCATCAAAAACAATGTTGAAAATATATCCCATGACATTTTAACATGGAAATAGCTCTTTTATCATTCAACCTGCAGTAGCAGCCAATGTGTAGTGTTCAATGTATGCCTAGATTCCATGAGACTTTTGAAAAAACATGCAGGGCTTGACATTAACCTGTTTATCCACGTCTTTCAGACAAGGAGGTGACTGAAAATGTTGTTGTGTTGTTTGATGCAAGAAACTGCTTTACAAAATGTAATGCATCCTTATTCCCATACCATTATTTCAGAGAATCAGACAAATTATTCTACCCTCTGCATATTGGTTACTTAGCTTATTCAAGCCTGTCTCAAAATACAGCACTGCCCCTTTAAGACAAAAACAGATCTTTCCTGACTAGCTTAGATGTCTAGAAATGTACAAGTTTTGTGCTCTTGTAGGAAGCAATCACTCCCCTAATGTTGACTACAAATGATCTATGACTGGGCTAATAACTCACTAGCTAGCAAAGGACATGAACAAAATGTACACACATGGCTACATGCAGCTCTAGCTTTGATCTCATAACAAGCACATCTACTCACAACTGCTCATGCTGTAAACACAGTCCAGTTCAAAGGAAATGGCACAGATCCATATATGGCAATGTTCTATTTCCATTTTAGCCTACTGCAGCTCTGATTGTTTATACCTCATGTCTGTGTGGAGTATTTGCTGAGTCTTGGGTGTCAATGCAATAGAATCCTACTCTGATGCATTCTTTCTACAACAACATCTCTTGCATAGTTTGTTTTGTTTCGGTATGTTGTATTGAAAATGGCTAATATTGCATTGATTAGATCACAATTGTCACAGTAAAGGGAAACGTTGATTGCGCTAACAGAGAAAACTCTAGAACAGGGATCACCAACCTTTTCTGGGTCAAGACCACTTTCTGAGTCAAAATGCAAGCCTTTGCTTGAATTGCCCTGCCAATGCATTGATGTTTATGGCATTTTTTAAAAATTATATACATTTTTTTGAGGTCGGCTATATGATCACACAGGTAATAGATCTGTTGTTGTATTACTTGTGAGGCACAGCTGAGTGAGGATACATTTAAATA